>NW_016242808.1:0-1014 GCF_001687245.7 Rhagoletis zephyria | reverse complement strand
AATTTATTTTCTCTCCATTTGTCTTATCTAGCAGCAGCAGAGATAAAACAGTTAATGAGATAACGAGGAGGTGAACAAGAAAACAAGGAAAGAGTTAAATAAGGGTAATTATTAGCGACACAAATGACTTGAGCAATGAAAAACTCAAGTCAAAGTGTCACAACAACAATAAAAGGTGGAAAAAGGTACAAACTAGCAACTACCCTACCTTAGTGAGCTAACTACCTGGAGGTCAAATAAATCACCGAGCCGGTGAGAAGAAAAAGAAGAAGTTCACCTGCAATCTAAATCTTAAAGATAAGCAAAACTTTTTAAAAGGTTAAAACTTCAGAACAGAGGAAACTGAGTGGAATTTCCCCCTTTCTTCAAAATAACATTAAAAAGCAACAGAAATCAAAGAAAAAGATTTGGAATGTTCCAAAGTTCAACACCACTTTAGCAGCAGCAGCCAAAGTGAACACTACTGTGCCAAGCAGAGCTCTCACCTTATCAACTAGCGATAATCTAAATCGAAACCGGGGTAATTTATTGGTCGCGATGCACATCAACTGATAAGCTGCTGCTGCTGCGGCAAAAGTTGAAGAAACTCAGCAGACAGCAAAAATGCGACAGTGGTAGTAGTAATAGTGCTCAAGAAGTGGTGGTAATCATAAATCTGATCACAAATTGGGACTTCAACTCTCTTTCTCTTTCTGTTTCAATCGCAATGGGAGAACACAGTCAGACAGCAAAAAACCGAAAGATGCTATCAAAGCTGATTTCACAGCGGCGTGATTTCTCCCACTTTTCTTCTTCTTCTTCATCTTCTTCATCAAGGATCCTCTTTTTTTTCTCCAACATCAAAGATCAAAGTTGCCAAGTTGCCAAAAAAACAGAAGCTAAAAGCCTACCGGAAAACAATCTAATCAGCAGCAGCATGTCAGCACCTCCGAGCTGTGAGGCTCTCAAAGATGGCAAAAATTGCAAGAGAAAAAAAGGTGACATCCGTCAAATGCAGCAACAACAGCAGTCTGA
>NW_016242807.1:0-1014 GCF_001687245.7 Rhagoletis zephyria | reverse complement strand
AAAGGTTAAAATAAAGGTAGTTGTAGAGAAAAGGATATAGATAGAGGCAATCTCTGGACCCAATCTGGGAACTATTTCGGGATTTTTGGGATTCTCGGGACTTATCGCTATAATAATCTATATTTTGTCGATTTGTAATCGATATTTTTATCGATGTTGCTATCGTAATTTTTACCGATATTGTTATTGATTTTGCTATCGATATTTTCGGAACTTGAAATCGATATTTTTATCGATTTTGTTATCGATTTCGCAGTCGATATTATTATCGATTTCNATCGATGTTTTTATTGATTTTGCTATCGATATTATAATCGCTTTTGTTATCGATATTTTTTTTAGTGTTTGCTTTCGTTTTTGACGTGGATATGCTCTTAACCATACCACGTATTCTACGTTTAAATTTAGCGGCCTGCGGACCAAGGCGAAGGCGCTGGACTGTTCCTTTTTTTATCCTCTGCCGCCACTTGCGGGTTTCATCGTTTCTCATAGATGTACACAAATTTATGTTTTGTTAATTTGTAATGTACAAATTTTTTAATAAGAATTTGTTAAACCGCTCTTGGAGTTTGAAAAGTTATTTTTTTACCAGCCTTTTTTCAATATCTGATGTTAGGGAATATCTGATGTTACTCTGATGTTAGGGAATGTACTTTGATTGTAGTAGCAATATAAAAATATTACATACATACTTATATGTACGTAGTCAAAGTACGCCGTATTCATAAATATATATTTGCAACTCAATTAAAATTACATGAAAATTATAAACGCAATTTTCATGTTATGGCACTATCAACGATTTTAGTTGATCGCTTCTAATATCAACCTATAAATACCGGGCGAACCAAATTCGCGAAAAATATTTTTATGAAAATTCCCAATAGCGTCGCCAACTAACCTCACTTGGCATGCAGTACTCTGCGTTCGCAATTGTTGTCCTTTTTGCGCTAAGTGGATTATCTAAGGTAAAGTTTTGAAGAAATTTATGAACAAGACTATAATTTACGAAAA
>NW_016242806.1:0-1014 GCF_001687245.7 Rhagoletis zephyria | reverse complement strand
TTAGAACATCGCCATGGGATCCAAAAGAAAATCTGCCTTATGACTATGCTCGCATCTATCAGTTTCAGAACTTTGATCGGACAAAACGGCGAATCGTTTCGGAGGCCAAAGACGTTGATGGATTTAAGGTAAAATGTCTGATTCCCAACTGAAAAAGGTTGTAAATTACGGATGTACTTATTTAGCACGGCGCTTACGTAACAATATACATCATAAATGTACCAGGCGAAAAGTGGCGAGCTTATATATCGGCTCGTAAGTGCAATATCTTGGTGATATATGGGCTACTCCCTCATGAACATCAAATGTCTGTGGTGAACGTTGTACTCAAACGGTTACCCGACTCAGAGGCCCCAATAAAATCGAAAGAGACCTTAATCATACAGTGTGGTTATCGCCGTTTTATTGTTAATCCCATCTTCAGTCAACACACCAATGGCGATAAGCACAAAGTAAGCCAAAATACCAAAATTATTAAAACGAAAGTACTAAATCGTTTGCATAATTTTATTTTTTTTTTTTATAGTACGAACGCTACTTTCGGCCACATACAACAGTATGTGCTACATTTTTTGCGCCAATACAGTTCCCTCCTGCACCTGTGTTAGCATTTAAATTAAATCCTGATTCAACTTTAGCGTTGGTTGCACGCGGTTGTCTGTTATCTTGTAATCCTGATCGTGTTGTGCTTAAGCGCATCGTTTTGAGCGGACATCCAATGCGTATCAACCGCAAATCGGCCACTGTACGTTATATGTTCTTCAATAAGGAAGATGTGGATTACTTTAAGCCGGTTAAGCTACGCACAAAATGTGGACGCTTGGGGCATATAAAGGAATCCCTAGGAACACACGGACATATGAAATGCGTATTTGACGGGCAGCTTCGCTCGTATGACACAGTTTTTATGTATCTCTACAAACGAGTTTATCCTAAATGGACCTATGAGGAATGCTTAATACGCTGTGAAAAGGACGAGGAAAACCCTGAGGATGTAAAAATGGAATAATTCAA
>NW_016242805.1:0-1014 GCF_001687245.7 Rhagoletis zephyria | reverse complement strand
TAGCACGAATCTATTCTTCTGTGCATGAAAATATATACATAAATAAATAGTTACATACATATGTGTATATATTTACATATGTATATACATATCTACATGTGTGCATACAATCGTTTGCTCTAAATTCTTAGTTGATGCAATTTTTATCCCATACATTTTTGCTGACCAAACAANCATATGTATATACATATCTACATGTGTGCATACAATCGTTTGCTCTAAATTCTTAGTTGATGCAATTTTTATCCCATACATTTTTGCTGACCAAACAACCCGTTTGCCTGTCTAATCTGCTTGCCTCATTTGCCTCGCTCGTTTACTCGCCTCGCTCGTCTGCTGCTGCAAATGAGTGCCTCGCTCGCAAATCCGAACCCTGATTATAAGGAAATGCTTCAACTAGCATTAGTCTTTCTTGGTGCTGGAAATTTCAATTTTAAAACACCCGGAGCAACCAGCCACGCTCGGTGGATGTCCAAAGCGATATATTGCTTGAAGATATTTATATTTCGCTCACAATTTAAACTTACAAAAAGAGAAATAGACGGCATACGAGATATATGTATTTTTCTTGTGAAACATGGTTTTTATGTACAAATGCTATATTGGCACCGCGTCACGACTTAAACTTCATAAAAGAAGGGCTAAAGTATTCAGAAATAGACATGAGTATCTCGACTGTTATTATCAAAAAAATGAGTAACCATTTATGGTACATTAACGAAAAAACGGTGGCGCTAGCATTTTTTGACCCGGAAGTTTCATGTGAGGAGAAACGCAATATGGTCGAAAAACTCAATTCAAATAATCCAGTGGTCAAATTAAAAAATGGGCGCAATCATTCAAATTTATCTGCATTTGAAAATTATACTTTAGGTGACTTCGTATCAGAAAAAACTCAAGAGTTTTTCGGACATTTTTGTTTATCTTCAAATTTCCTTAACCTCGACCCCTCGGCTTGGAAAACCGCTTTCGATTTTGAAGAAGGTTGGAGCTTCTGCCGTGATCTTTTCGTCG
>NW_016242804.1:0-1014 GCF_001687245.7 Rhagoletis zephyria | reverse complement strand
CATTTTTAAATTTACACTGCTCGCGGCTATGTGAGCTACCACAGCCTGAGCATGACTTGTACATACTCTGCTTGTTATTGTTACTAACCCGAGATGTAANTTTACACTGCTCGCGGCTATGTGAGCTACCACAGCCTGAACATGACTTGTACATACTCTGCTTGTTATTGTTACTAACCCGAGATGTACGAGAAGCTTTTGAGCTTTGAACTGCGTTTTCCAATGAAGTGGCTTCGCCTGAAGAGGCCAGCGGTTCCTTAAGAGACTGAACTGCTTTCGTTGTGCTCTCAAATGATTCAGCTATGAGTAGAACTTCTGCTAACGTTGGGTTGCGTTTTTGTAACGCCNCCTTAAGAGACTGAACTGCTTTCGTTGTGCTCTCAAATGATTCAGCTATGAGTAGAACTTCTGCTAACGTAGGGTTGCGTTTTTGTAACGCAGCGGTGCGAACGGAATCGTGCGGAGTATTTAACATTATCATATCTCGTATCATCTCATCAATGTACTCATGAGCGCAATTATCGGCATTACAAACAAAATTGCATTGACGAGCTAACCCTCGCAAATCCGCTACCCACTCTTTGTAGCTTTGGTTCGGCTTCATGCTACATTTGTTAAAATTATAACGCGCAGAAATCACGTGAACTTCTTTCTTGANCCCACTCTTTGTAGCTTTGGTTCGGCTTCATGCTACATTTGTTAAAATTATAACGCGCAGTGGTCTGACAATTTTACTGTTAGATCGACATAGTTTTGAGTTTGCAAATCCTGACTGCCGAGAAGTTTCTTCAAGAGCTCGAACGTGTCGCTTCCCAGCCACGACAAGAAAAATGACTTTTTCTTTTCTGGTGCACAGACAGCGTATGCAAGAAAATGTTGGTTTAGCTGTTCCAAATAGGAGTCCCAACTTTGAAGTTCCTTGTTGAATGCGTAGAATGATGGTACCATGGAACCTTCTCCAGGTGCACCAGCTTTGTCTCTTAGAACAGACTCCATCCACACTTTTTGTCCATC
>NW_016242803.1:0-1014 GCF_001687245.7 Rhagoletis zephyria | reverse complement strand
AAAAAATAGCATCAAAAATTTCATCACTACGATTACGTTGAACATTTTTTTATATATTTTTATGCAAATTTTTTAAGCTTAAACTGGTTTTTCAAAATATACTTTAAAAACCTATTCTTATTCATAAAACCTTAATTTTTGGAGGTATTTTTAACTGGATCCAGCTCACGTAAATTTTATCCGTATATATTTTGACGTAGGTCTTATAGCCTTATTCATAAAAAATAAAGTAGTAATAGATTTTATAGTTGCAATGCAAAAACGGTACAGTTTTTTTTTTGTATGGGGAGTGATGCACATAGCAGCGGCGTAGTTCCGGGAAGGGGACAATAAAGAATTTTCAGCGTGTATGATTACATATGTACATTTATGGGCCATTCTTAACGCTATAGAGTTTTCATTAAAATTGTTATGGTATATGGCACAGAAGCATGGGCAATGAGAACATCCGATGAGACGGCTCTTGGAGTATTCGAGAGAAATATCTTGCAGAAGATTTACGTGCCTTTAGACAGTTGCGACGGTGAGTACCGCAGATGATGGAACGATGATCTATATGAGCTTTACAAGCGGCAAAGCTGGTTTGGGCATGTCGTTCGAATGGACACCGACGCTCCAGCTTTCAAAGTATTCAACTCGGAACCCACTGTGGGTAGGAGAGAAAGAGGGAGTGTGCAACTCTAACCACTCGGCTACTGCAGCCAACATAAAAATATGTGCATAAAAAATAAAATCAGCTAGACGAAAAGCACCCAATGGCCCTTATAATGATTTGCATCCGATTTTCGATCTTCGCTGGTTATCGAAGGTCGAAGATCGAATGTAAAATTCGTTTGTCCGTGTAATATATGTAGACTTCAGTTGTTCTGTCAAACGTTCCCAGATATGTACAAAATATGTACTTCTAGAGTAAAATGTAAACATTTCATGAGCATCCTCTTCATTTAAATATACTTAGTAACGTAGAATTTCAAGAAGAGGAGAAATTTTGAAAGGTGCCCCGAGTCCTATCAC
>NW_016242802.1:0-1015 GCF_001687245.7 Rhagoletis zephyria | reverse complement strand
AAAATTTTTCAAAAAATTTTGACTAAAAAGATTTCAATTTTGGTTGAAAAATTTTTTTAATTTTTTTTTTTTAATTTTCGAACTTTAAAAGTTTGGTTATATAATGCGCTAGTCGGCAGGTGCATAAGGATTTTGCTATTTTTAGAATGAACTGTATACATACATTTTAACAAAGAAGAAAATATTAAAATTATTTAAAAAAAAATTAAAATGTCAAAACTTGACTTAGGTGTCGTATAGTTATGATCCGCGCTACATGTTTTCGATGCATATGTAAACAACAACAAATAACAATAACAATCATAATAATATCGCTGCAATCAAAATTGCAACAATCAACTGAATCCATTAGCTACCCGATTGCAGCCATAAAATTTTGCCAATGTACACAAATTCTAAATAGAGTGGAGTGAACGCGCTGTGACTGGGAGTTGGCATGGTCAAATGTGAAAGAATCGGCTATACTGTCTACTGCTTAAGCCATGTTTTTGTTTATATATACAGCGACCAGTGCTGCCAGTATTGGCGACTTGTCGCCAATTTGGCGATTTTTTGCAGATCAGGGCGAGCAAATTTTTGAAGTTGGCTACGGCGACTTTTTTGGCGGCTTGACAAAAAACGTGAAATTTCAGCTAAGTTTTAATAACTTATTTTCCTTACTCAAATGAGCTCAATATATTTGACGTGTGCACTAGACCTTAAGGAAGCATTACTTGTACTCTTGGTTTAGGAAGCATTTTTGTCTCTTTTTAACTCATACATAAACCCTGGCAAAGGAACGTACAAAACGAACTATCACGGTCAGTGAATCTATCAAAAAGTTAAAAGTTGTTGTGGCGTGGGTATACATAAAATGTGTGAATTTCTATTTGGCAGATCAGCTTTTTCAACAAAATTTTGCTAAGCTCGATAGTAACTTAGAATTGAATAAAATTATTTTCGTAATTAATTAGACTTGAACGAAAATGGAAAGTGGAATCCCGTCCAAAAATAGAAAATGCGGAAACGTCGAGTC
>NW_016242801.1:0-1015 GCF_001687245.7 Rhagoletis zephyria | reverse complement strand
CAGACTTGGAAATATCGCAGCCACCTCTTACAGGTAACAAAAATTGAGTATAATCTTTTTAATATAGTATAAATATTAATTTCTATTTCTACAGGTTTCCTTCTGAAAAGATTTGTACCTGAAGAATGGCCGATCGATATAGAGCCGGTAGAGTTCGAACATGTGGAGTTAAATGATCCAGAGAATTTATCTGGTTATATATGCCACCGATTGCGAGACGATATCTCTAGTACATCCTTCAAAGGCGCAGATGAAGCCCCCTACACCTGGGTAAATCACTTAAGTGAAGGTTTATCGGTACCTAGCTGCAGTATGATGGACCATGAAAGTGATCTAGAGTCTGTAGTAAAGTAGAGCCAGTTTAGACTTTATTTTAATAAAAAAAAATCAAGGAAATACTATGAAAATAAATTGCCAAAATTTCTCAAAATGAACCACTGCTTTTAAAGTATGCATGTGTACATATTTTCACACAAGGTTCAGTTTTTCAGTGCCACTCTTAACTTAGATTAAGTAGACCGAGTTTAAAGTGAACAGCTGGCTGACCTTTGATTGGCTGATCTTAGCTCAAACCAGCCAGATCTGGAGTTTAAACTGAGTGAAACTACTACATATTTCTATTAAAACAGTGTAAACTGTAGTTTGAACAAAATTAAAGCTAATACATGTGTACATTTACATATATATTTCGCTTGTGTATGTACATTTGGACAATAGTTAGTACCTCGTCTGTCATAACAATTGCAATGTCTGTTTCAGTATTTCTTTTTAGTTTAATTTTAACTAAGTTATGTGTATTATACATTCATACTCATCTGTGTGCACATATGTATAATTGGAATTATACTTATACTCTAATAAAAGAAATAATCGAATATTTACATGCTTGCCAAATACAAACGATGCATCACGTTGATTAGAGAGGACGGTACTATGTTGGCCTTTACTTGTTGAATTCTAATATATTTCCATGGGGAATTTAGATAATTGCTGGTTTAGTTTGCTGACGATGATA
>NW_016242800.1:301-1015 GCF_001687245.7 Rhagoletis zephyria | reverse complement strand
GCCAAAATCGCTGAGGCGGTTACAGCGCCAAAAAAGAAGAAGAAGAAGAGTAACATAATCTATTGAAAAATATTGAACATATTTCCGTGGAATTGGGATTTNTGGCGTTTCCAATTGGCGTCAGTTGGCACAGAGGAGAAACGACTGGCGTGCTTTGCTGAACTCGGCCAAAATCGCTGAGGCGGTTACAGCGCCAAAAAAGAAGAAGAAGAAGAGTAACATAATCTATTGAAAAATATTGAACATATTTCCGTGGAATTGGGATTTGGAAAAGTTATTAGGTATTATTCATAGTTTTGAAATATATTTCACGAAAGGAAGAAATAAAAATAGCTGAGATCCCTTTCTTTTTTAAACACCTAGCATATCACTGACCATTGAAAAGGACCCTGAATGAACGCAAACCTCAAAGCTTTACACATTTTTGTATGTGATTTTTAAAATGAACGACCCAAAATTAGCCAGTATACATATTTAAAATTTTTTAGAACCAGTGGTTGAATATTTGTACTGAAAGGGTTAACCCCAAAAGTATAATCTACGTCTGCGAGGCGTATACGGAATGGGCCTTTTTTTAATTTTAGCACAAAATTGACTTTTTATTTTTTTGTTTTAAATAAATGTGGTTATAGTTTTTATTAATAAAACTATGTTTTATTATTAGTCAAACTCACAACTTCAATATTCTTTAAAAAGTAAGGCAGGTCTAAGTAT
>NW_016242800.1:0-158 GCF_001687245.7 Rhagoletis zephyria | reverse complement strand
TTGTTTTAAATAAATGTGGTTATAGTTTTTATTAATAAAACTATGTTTTATTATTAGTCAAACTCACAACTTCAATATTCTTTAAAAAGTAAGGCAGGTCTAAGTATTATTTAGCTCACAAGTTATCTTTTAAGTACATAAGCCTCTAAGGGGTATGT
>NW_016242799.1:0-1015 GCF_001687245.7 Rhagoletis zephyria | reverse complement strand
AGTGTATTTTGTAGCTAGAGAGGTGAATCCACCTAATTATCCACAGCTTCGGCCGATCGAAACCTACTGGGCCGTTATGAAAGGCCCACAACAGTTCAAAAATAAATGGCGGCTGGTTTCCAAGGAAATCACTGAAACTTCTGTGCAAGGGCTACTGAAGGACATAAAGTCAAAATTGCGATCGTTTGCTTATTTCAAGGAGAACTAACCTTTTTTTAACGAATTTCAATAAAACTAAGTTTAGATGTAAATATATGTAAATATCGTGGAATTCCATTAATATATTTATGTTTTAGAACGTTTTAAATGTGACCAGTTTTTTTTCGTGCACATACTTTACTCGATGGTGGAGCTGAAGTCGCAGTCATTTTACAATCATTTTATGAGAAGTATAGATGGGGGCAGTTGCAACCTACCGAAACCTCCATTGTTCTTGCCGATAATTCGATTTCATTTAAGGCCATTGGTAAAGTGGATGTATTATATACGGTCGGTAGTCTTACCCGACTGGTGCCAACTCTTGTCGTACCTATCTCACTGAAACACCCAATTATGGGACGGACATTCCTTGAGACCTTCTTTTTCGAACTGGTGCAGAACCAAGAGAAAGTTCAACGATTTTTAATCATAGAGCCAAAGGTGATACTGAAGAAGTTGCATCTGCTAAAGTCGAAATTGTTACGGCGGAAAAATTTATTAATTTTTGTAACCAGCCACCAGGGAGTGGGAAAGAACAAGCTCAGGTATCTTCTATGAGTAATGATCTGGAGACAATTGACGCTTCCACACTCGGTTTAGAGGGTGAACTAGATACCCCAAAAATAACGAGCGTCAGCCTTCCACATAATCTCACCCCAGATCAAAGAAAATGTTGGACGCCTTTCTCAGACTTTTAAATGTCACTAATCGGATCGAACACGTAATTGATNTGTTGGACGCCTTTCTCAGACTTTTAAATGTCACTAATCGGATCGAACACGTAATTGATACGGGTGATGCAAAACCCGTCATGAAA
>NW_016242798.1:283-1015 GCF_001687245.7 Rhagoletis zephyria | reverse complement strand
TCAATAACGAATATCGGTCGTTAAGAAAAATGGGAATCGCACTACAGATCTCAATTTAAACAAGTAAAGAAGTATAAGTTCGGGCGAAACCGAACATTATATACCCGGCGCACATATTAAATATCGTTCTTTCACCTTTCAGTAAACTGCATGATAAGCAAGAGTATTTTTCCAAACATTTCGATAATATACTATAATCTATTGAAATAATTGGACCAAGTTTGGTGAAAATCGGTAAGGCGGTTATCAATATACACTTACGTAGTAAGTAATCAATCATCTTGTGTCTTGTTAAGTGATTGTTGTAAGTTGGCGTCTTAGCTTATTAAAAAATCGGAGTTTTCGTATTTCTGAAATGTACCGTTATATGGTAAGTGGCAGTAATTTTAGTCCGATTTCAAAAATTTGCAGCATATTGCTTTTTCATGCCAAGGTTGATAAATGATCCGGAAAGCCGGTTACCGAGATACACATATGTAGGCATAAGTGGGCGGTGTCACGCCCATTTTCCAAAAATTTCCCTAATTATAATTTTCTGCTAAGAGGTTATTGCATATATCGATTTTGAGTAAATTAGCTTAAATATTTAATTATTTATAGCAGTTTTCGTATTTCTGTAAATTACCGTTATATGGGAGGTGGGCGTGGTTCTTGTCGGATTTCAAAAATTTTCAACAGGTTTCTAAGTCAAGCCTTAAGAAATGTTCTCAGCGAGTTTGGTGGGGATTGGTA
>NW_016242798.1:0-104 GCF_001687245.7 Rhagoletis zephyria | reverse complement strand
TTTCAATCCCAACCTACCTTGGACATATCTCAATGTTTTCTCGAGTTATCGTATCCACGGACAGACGGACGGACGGACAGTCACCGCTTAATCGATTTCTCTTT
>NW_016242797.1:0-1015 GCF_001687245.7 Rhagoletis zephyria | reverse complement strand
AAATTCGGTTTATTTGAGTAGAGTAGAGTACTTGACTACAATGAACACACCGAGAAATACGCCACATTCGAGGCACGTAATAACAGCGGCAATACTGCACCACTGATGAANTATATGTTTGAATACTCAACCATGAACACTTCCAGGAAAGTGCAGTATGAAAAATTCGGTTTATTTGAGTAGAGTAGAGTACTTGACTACAATGAACACACCGAGAAATACGCCACATTCGAGGCACGTAATAACAGCGGCAATACTGCACCACTGATGAATGAAAGTTTGCAAAACTGTTGCAAGTTCCCAACTGATAAAACGTTGGAATTTCACACCGAACGTGATACTTTAATAATGCGCGCAACACTGCGGTTGTGATTGCGACTCGAACAACCCCATATGCAGTATGAAAACCTCGATGTTTTCCAATAACATAAATTTTTTTATGAGTATGCGTTTAATTTCGTATGGGAGGTGCCACGCCCCCTTTTCCAATAGCTCCAGTTTTTCTCCGCGATTAATTTCATATATATCCCTACCAAGATCCAGTACTCTACCATGAACACTTCTAGAGATATGCAGTATGAAAGATTTGGTTTTTATAGTAGGTGCCACGCCTTCTTCACTTAGCGCCATGAAGTTCACTTTACGACCTGCTCCCCGCGCTCATTTTCTAAATTGATTTTATATATCTCCATACCAAGTTCCAGTACCCTACTATGAACGCTTTCAGAGATATGCGGCATGAAAAATTCGGTTTTCCAATAACATCAATTTTTTCCATGAGTATGCGATTGATTTCATATATTTCCAAACCACAAAAAATTTCATACAAATCGGTCAGGCCGTTTCGGAGGAGTTGACCACAAACACCGTGACATAAGATTTTATTCGAATGGTGGGAACCCTATGCAAATTTTTTTCTGTTTTAAGTGTTTTCATNCCACAAAAAATTTCATACAAATCGGTCAGGCCGTTTCGGAGGAGTTGACCACAAACACCGTGACATAAGATTTTATTC
>NW_016242796.1:310-1015 GCF_001687245.7 Rhagoletis zephyria | reverse complement strand
TATTAATTGATACAGGTGCAGATATATCATTATTAAAAGAAAATTTAGCCAATGGTTATATAGATAAAAGTGACATTTGTCAAATAAGCGGAATAAATGGGGGAATGACAAACTCGTTAGGAGTTGCAAAAATGAAGCTATTATGGAAAGATAAGGAAATAGTGCATAAATTTAACATAATGTTAGAAAATTCAAATTTATTAGCAGATGGAATATTAGGTAGAGATTTCTTAACAGAGCGTAGCTGTAAGATTGANCAGAGGAGGAAGTAATAATTATGGTAGAAATAATAGAAATAATAACCAAGGAAACAGAGGTTATAATAATAACAATAGAGATGGCAACCAGGGAAACGGGGGTACCCCCTGTGGCGAAAGTAATTAGTGTAAGTAAAAATGAAGAATTTTCAAATTATATTGGAGTTAAAATAGGTAATAACGTTATATCATTATTAATTGATACAGGTGCAGATATATCATTATTAAAAGAAAATTTAGCCAATGGTTATATAGATAAAAGTGACATTTGTCAAATAAGCGGAATAAATGGGGGAATGACAAACTCGTTAGGAGTTGCAAAAATGAAGCTATTATGGGAAGATAAGGAAATAGTGCATAAATTTAACATAATGTTAGAAAATTCAAATTTATTAGCAGATGGAATATTAGGTAGAGATTTCTTAACAGAGCGTAGCTGTAAGATTGA
>NW_016242796.1:0-179 GCF_001687245.7 Rhagoletis zephyria | reverse complement strand
CCATTATTCCATCAGAAGGAATAAAGCATATACAATTTTTGAATACAACTGAAAAGGAAGTAAATATATCAAAAATAACACTAGGTATAGATAAACTTAAAAATTGTGATACACTACATTTCAAAAATACTCTTTAACCGATGAAAGCAGGTTCCAGAAAATTCAAAAAGAAATTCAAA
>NW_016242795.1:0-1015 GCF_001687245.7 Rhagoletis zephyria | reverse complement strand
AAGAACCACAATTTAATTCTCCTGTTATTGAATAATAAATTAATCGAAAGGAATAACAAACTGGTAGTCCAGTACCAAAGCGATGCCGACAACTGGAAGCAATCCACACAAAACACCTANACGAAGCATAATTCAACCCTCATCTCTTTAAAGAACCACAATTTAATTCTCCTGTTATTGAATAATAAATTAATCGAAAGGAATAACAAACTGGTAGTCCAGTACCAAAGCGATGCCGACAACTGGAAGCAATCCACACAAAACACCTACATATTGGTGGACGGAAAACATAGCTCAACTAAGACGAACGTGCCTCCACCTGAGGCGTACTTACACCAGGGCCAGGCGTAGAAACGCTGCAATCGAAGAGGCACAACTATACTGTCGCCGCTCCGTTTTGAAAATGTATAAAAATACGCACACAACTCTTACCCGCTTAGGTGGTGTAGATCCGCGTGCCATATTCTGCACGGGTGCTCCGCTGGCCGCTGCTATGCCGGTACCGTCCAGATGGGTTGTAGGAAAGAATTTGCTAGAGTGCTTCGCAAATTTATTTTTATTAGCCCCAAAGGCTCCTCGTTGGCGATAAATTATTCATTATTAAATTGGCTTTAGTTAATTACACCCGCTGTAACTACTTGGCGCTTGAAATGAAATACAATGGTTTACTTTAAAAAATTAATTTACTTTATTCTTCGTCCGAGTTAGTGAATGGANGTGTCTGCTTGGAGCAAGCGGCTCGCTATATAAACGTGTATTTGGTTGCGAAACCACCCCCGTCCCAGCAATGGGTTTTGCACTGGGCTTGGGACCCGCCACGTAAAAACCACTTCCAGTGAAGAAGCAAGGCAAAGCCTCGGATGAGATGGACAATGACAACATCCGATGAGGCGGCTCTTGGGGTTGAGAGAAAGATTTTGCGGTCCTTTACGCGTTGGCGACGGCGTGTACCGCAGACGATGGAAAGATGAGCTGTATGAGCTTTACAGCGATATGGACATAGTGCGGCGAATTA
>NW_016242794.1:0-1015 GCF_001687245.7 Rhagoletis zephyria | reverse complement strand
ATCCGAAAAGAGCTCTTGTAGGTAGGGTGGCAGGTTTTCAATATTGTTTAACAGACGTGTTTAACAATGATCAATTTGATTGGTTCCTTTTTGTTGTGGCGGTCTGAAACCGATCTTAAATTTATTGATTTCCTTTTTTCCTGTTTTTAAATCCTTATAATGTTTATATAATGTTTTGTAATAAATTTTATTGTGTTTGTAAAAGAATTTAAAATGTGGACTTAATCCCTTAAGCAGGGGAGGCAAAGATGACTATCAGGCGGTCCATGGATGGGTGGGCTTCCTGTGGCTGAGATATGCCAGTGAACGAGCCGCCACGTCCGCCCGGCACCATTATGGCAAGGGTTAAGGATCACGACCACCTAATGACTGAGCTAGCTAGGGCAACCACGATGGTGGCCTGACAAGGCGCGACACGTGTACGCGACAATTCTTTAATGATCATACACTTATAATTTTAGTAATAATTACTACCTTAGTTGGTTATTTAATATTTATATTATTTTTTAATAATTATACAAACCGAAATTTATTACATGGCCAAACTATTGAAATAATTTGAACAATTCTACCAGCTATTGTTCTTTTATTTATTGCATTTCCTTCTTTACGATTATTATATTTACTAGATGCAATTAATGAACCCTCAGTAACTTTAAAAACTATTGGACATCAATGATATTGAATATTCAGATTTTACAAATGTAGAATTTGATTCTTATATAATTCCAACAAATGAATTAACTAAAGATGGGTTTCGATTATTAGATGTAGATAACCGAGTAATTTTACCTATAAATTCTCAAATTCGAATCTTAGTAACTGCGGTAATTCACTCTTGAACAATTCCTTCTTTAGGTAAAAGTTGATGGAACTCCTGGTCGTCTAAACCAAACTAATTTTTTAATAAATCGACCAGGTTTATTTTNACTGCGGTAATTCACTCTTGAACAATTCCTTCTTTAGGTAAAAGTTGATGGAACTCCTGGTCGTCTAAACCAAACTAATTTTTTAA
>NW_016242792.1:0-1015 GCF_001687245.7 Rhagoletis zephyria | reverse complement strand
AACACATGAACAATTGTTTCCAGCAAGCCGCGTGGAATTCAACACCACCCCGTGAAAAAGGAAGAAATGTATCAATCTTTCTAGCAGTAAAGGCGAAAATAAGAAAAAAAAACTGGCAAGGAAAAGGTGTCAACAAAAAATATACCCTAAGGATAGAAAACGATTAAAAAAGCTAACAAACTCTCAAACTCGACAATGTCTGAAAAGTACTGATGGATTTACAACTACCGAATATTCACTCTGGAAAGCAGCGAGAATATTCTAGAGAGCCACTTTGATAGAAATTGCAATAAGAAAGGAAAGCAACGAATTTGCAAAAGGAATTCAGAAAAGGCTTTGGAGATTCATATATCTGAGCTATCTAAAAGCGGTATTCACAGGGCATAACTTTGAACCCACATCCAAGACAATAAATAAAGTTAACGTCACCCTGTATTGTAGCAATCAAATGGACCAACCCATAAAAAATAGCAATTTATAAGTTAAAGCTTTTAAAATATCTTTCGTTTGACACTCATATTTTGATAATTTATATGATCTATTTATAATTCAAATTAAATTTACTTTCCAATAGCTGGCAACCTTAAAATTAAAAGATAAATGAAATGGAACTTGACTTTCTAAACAGCTGGCAACCCTCTCAAATGCAGTTTAGAAATAAAACATTTTCACCTATCACAGATTTCTTGGCACTACTTCCTTCCTTTTTCGAATATGTGGCAACCCTACTTCCTCCCTACTACCTCCACTTGGAGTTGAGAAATAAAGGAATTTCCAAAGCCATTTCGATTTATATCCACATTGTAA
Source organism: Rhagoletis zephyria (assembly GCF_001687245.7). NCBI lineage: Eukaryota > Metazoa > Arthropoda > Insecta > Diptera > Tephritidae > Rhagoletis > Rhagoletis zephyria. The sequence goes on along the minus strand of NW_016242792.1, from coordinate 208 downwards.
TAATTAGTGTTGTGAAGTATCGTACTTTTGATGATACTTAGCATCGATACTATTAAGGATCGTGTACTTTTGAGAGTACTGAGTACTTTGTTTAAATATACACATTTGGGTGCCCATCGAAAAAGTTTTTTTTTGGAAATTTAAATTTTATTCGCTTTTATGGGAAATATTATTGCTTATTTTTATAGATTTTTTAAAGGTCATTTAG
>NW_016242790.1:0-1015 GCF_001687245.7 Rhagoletis zephyria | reverse complement strand
ATGATGATAGTGCACTACTGTCAAATGATATGCAAAATGGATGTGTTTGGGTGTGCATTTGTTTTTGTTGTTCGCTGAGCTTTGCTTTGCTTCGATTCGATTCGATTCGATTCGGTTGTGATTCGGCGATTTGAACGATCGATGGACGGAAGAGTGAAGGAAAAGAAGAGAGATTTTCAGAGCAGATGTGATGAGACAGTGCGGAAAGAGAGTAAAGTACTGCAGCGAAGCACTTTAAGTGACATTTGATTTTAGTCCTTTTTGTTCTTTTCTGATTTATTTTATATTTACTCCTTTTCTAAATCTAAAATAGGCACTGTTCTCAATGCTGCCGTAAAGTCCTTCAGCGGCTCAAAGTCGAGCAAGGTGGCCATCGCCCAACCCGAGGTGACCGTCTACCTGGAAAATAAGACCACCAGCGGTCAGATGGAGGTGACTACTAACCGATCAGTTCCCTGGGAGGAGTTAATTGTTGACGGGGGAGTGGCCTTTAATGTTGAAGTGGACTTTGAGTCAAACGCCGCCTTTCGGGACTTTGAGCTGACGGTGCAGCGAGGTGAGGTGACGGAAGATGATGTTGAGCAGCAGCTGCTGCTGAAAAAGCTTCCCCCGCTGAAGATCTGCAAGCTGGCGCTAGTGAAGGTCTCCGCCACTGATCTGCCTTGTACTTGTGTGCAGATGGACGCCATTAATGAAAATAGGACCACCTATGGGTCAATTGGAAGTGGAGACAAAGTGACCACGGGAGTTCGCGACAAGGCCACTTTGAGCACTGGGCCCATTTCGGTGCTAAACACTGGCCTTCCTGGAGAAGAGGGGGAAGAGGGTGAATCTTTTTCAAATGTTATCACCTCTGCCACCACTTATCGGAAGCGAATGATGGCCAACGTGGCGCTGATGATCAACGGCGGCGCCGAGGCTATTCCCGAAGGCGCTACCTACCCTGTCACCGTGGGCGTCAAGGCAAACGGCGAAACGGTATGGTCAAAGACGTTGAACTTTAGCATCGCCAGCA
>NW_016242789.1:0-1015 GCF_001687245.7 Rhagoletis zephyria | reverse complement strand
GGAGGAGTATGCGAACAGGAAGTTTTGCCACTTAATTTTATATATGTATTAACCATGGGTAATTGCGCAATTTTTTTGGAGCTAGCTCAATAACGCCAGCGCCACCTGTGGTGTCAGCGCACTAACCCAGCGCAATAGCGCAGTGTATTGAATTGAACACGGCGCCATCTGNCAGTGTATTGAATTGAACACGGCGCCATCTGAGTGTCACCACAGTACCCATCGTCATACAGTGCAGTACAGCATACAGTGGTGTCATGCCTATTATTTCTATAAGCGCTGAGCAACGCTTGTACCGCCAACTGAATTTAATTGCTAGGAATGTAGTAAATGCCACGATATTCTATCATTCTTAATTAAAAGCTTTAAACTTGCGTTCTCAACACTCAAATGCAAAAACAAAGTACGTGTAAATTTTCAAAGAGTTAAGGCGAATTGTGTGTGTGCCTCTTATATTGCTTGGTGTTAATGGCGCTGGCGCTTTCCATTTACTGGTGTTGGCACGGCAACTCCGGCTATGGTGTTAACGCAATTGCGCCGTGCAGCGCAGTGTTNGTATATAGATTCAGTCTCTTTTCGAGGCTCTTATCGGCCATAACTTATTACATTCGGACTCTCATTTTAGGTTGTTCTTTGAAAGACTCACTTGAAGGCACTATATTTGCAAAAGCATTCTGCAAAAATTTCTTTCAAACAGCATGCATACATATGTACTTACGTGCATATGTACATACATATATACATTCCAACATGCCATTAATAGCCAGAGAACTAATAGCAGCAGCTGCAGCTAAATTTTGTGTTTTAATTATTTCAATTTTTCGTTTACTAATTACATATTTTTAATTTCTATATAAACAAGTTAAATATAATTTTCGAATCTGTATTGTTTTTCTATTGGCGTGCTGGCTCATAATTTGCATCATATATGACTCCTAAAAGACTAATATGTATAGAAGTAAAAAATTTTGTATATATTTGAAACTCATATTTCTTACCTCATATGTTCTGATCG
>NW_016242788.1:262-1022 GCF_001687245.7 Rhagoletis zephyria | reverse complement strand
CTTGAAGAAATGTAAGTTAATAAATACTTCAGGGAACTTAAAATTGCTACAAGTTTTTGCTTCGAGGCTTTTGATTTCTAGAAAGCTTCAAGTTTCTAGAAGCTTATGCTTCAGAAATACCAAAAATCTACTTGAGACTCACTAACATTGTTTATGGCTGCTTTCTAAAGCTTTTCTCAGCAAAATGATGCAGTTTTTAAGCAAAAAAAATTATTTTAAATTAAAAGTTTGCATTTTTAGCAGGAAACATTATTTCTTATTTATGTATTTAGCGCAACAAAAATAAAAAATATATATATTATTAATCACGTGTAAATGTAATGTAAAAATATTTGTGAGTATCAAGCAAAAAACAAAACAATCGTGAAAAAATTTGATTTCAAAAATTCAAACTTATTTACTAAGAAAAAATGACGTTCAACAATTATTAAATGCTTACAAGCTTAAAAAATTGTATGTGTTAAAAAAAAATATTTTCAATTAAATATGTATATTGATGTTGTGTTAAACAATTATAAATGATAAAGAGGTCACAGGATAAAGAGAAAGGAATATATGCAAGAAATTGCAAGAAGATATAACTATTTAAAAATCAAAATACACCGCGCGAAATAAAGCGAAGTTTACACAAAGCAAAACGGGCAGCAACACTATAAAATACAAAACCCTTAAAATGCTGCAATGAATACATACAACAACACTTATATAAAATATTTATAAGTCATATAACAACAAATATTCGTGTACATTAAAAAAAAAA
>NW_016242788.1:0-252 GCF_001687245.7 Rhagoletis zephyria | reverse complement strand
AAAAAAAAAATAATTACCAAAAAAGGCTTTCATGCATTTTTGGTGAAACTACGGGTGGAGAAAATGTAAAAATAAATTTCATTCAAATTCAAAAAGACAAAGCTTCTAAGCAAAAAAATATGCATGTATTACAAGAAAAAAATATATTCAAAATATTAAACAAAACATATATTACTCTAAATGTGTTGTATTCAAAAAGAAATATATATATAAATAAAAATATTGTTAAACACTTGAGGATCTGGCATATAT
>NW_016242787.1:0-1015 GCF_001687245.7 Rhagoletis zephyria | reverse complement strand
TCTAAAGAATTTTCTCTTTCATTTGGTACCGATATTATTATTCCACATTACACTGAATTTTTTTTTAAATAATTTTTTGAATCAATCATATTTTTTGAAATTTGAAAGTCCTTTTAAAAAATCCTGACCCCAGAGAGAAAAACTGAAAACGCAGTTTCACTAAATCTGGCCCATAGCTTCGTGAGTATATTGAAGGTTTCGTGTTCTAAAATTGTTTGGTTTTTGTCGCGCGGTATAACCATATCCAAACCATAGGAATTTATTTGCCTAATATTATTTCTGCAACTTTATTAATTTTTACCGGATTTTGGACTTTGTTAGCTTTCTGGATAGTAAATTCAATGCAAATCAGGCATTACAGTAAACTAATTGGAAAAGTTTCTTTTTATGGGATTGTGAATAAAACAACCTATTTCCCTATATTTCACGCACTTTCATACTTTCCCGACGTTGCACGGCCACCAAGTTTTATATTGGAAGCATTAAGGCTAAACTGAAACTTTTTCTGCTCGGCGCACTAGGGGCGAATCGAAATATTTTTACTCCATATGTATTTGACAGATTTCAATGTAAGTTGGTATTTAATTTTCAAAATTAAAAATGGCGGATCCAGTATGGCGGACGATATTTTATTTAAATTCTTGATTGTTATGAAACTTGGTATCCAGTGGCTTTTGTCCTCGCTGATTTCGAAACTGGTATTAAATTTTCAAAATTCAAAATGGCGAATCCAATATGGCGGNTACCCATTTAATCACATAATAGGGAGGCAAAAATATCTCAATTAATCGGCCAAACACTTAAACTTAATTTTGATCTCTAGATTACGATAACGTTTTCAGAAAATCCGTATCGCGTCAAAATTTTAAGATATGTGAATATTTTATGAAAAAATTCAAACTTCAACAGGAAAAAAAATAGAAAATCAAACTACTAACGAAGAAAACCGGTGGACAAATAAAAGAATGGTTAATAGGCAAATGAAAATGAGAAATAATTTTTTTGATGATAAATG
>NW_016242786.1:0-1015 GCF_001687245.7 Rhagoletis zephyria | reverse complement strand
GAGATGACGTCTGAAATAGCACGCCGGGGAATGTAGGACAAAACGGAGCTAAGCCAAACTTAGAAGTGCAGGAACGCGCGCAACAGATTGGCTTAGTTTTTCTAGGTAATGAGGAAGAGAGGTCCAAAACGAGACAGGTATATCATCAAGAAGCATGCGGAGTCGGTTGGTCTTTTGAAGGAGCATCAAGGTCATTCATTGAGCCGCCACTGGCCAACTTAGATGCCGGAACTGATTTTACTACATTATTCTGGGACTTCAGCTTCAGGATTCTAATAAGATTCCCAACTAGGGTAAGTAGAAAGGAACGGGGAACTACTGACTAGAAATGATGGTATTTTCATATACACCAATGGCCCAAAGAAGTAAAAACACTTGGCAGAAATCTTTATTCAAAGGACCTGATATGATATTATATCCACTTCGCGTTTGTGTCTTTCATCAAGACATGTTTCTTTTACGAAATATTTAGTCCCTCCCAACGTAAGATATGGTAAATGCGGACCAGCGAAGCGGATTACTCCTGACAACAGCCACCGATACAAATGGCCTATGTAGTAATCGAGACTGTGTACTAATGTGAAGCCTCAAGGCTTTTATGGCCGAAGTTTAACCAGAAACGTATTTAGAAACTTTTAGAATCTCTGCGGAAATAATTCTTACTGGCGTCATCGAAGGTCACTGAGTGCTCAAAAGATGGTGTATACCAATCAGTTCTCTCTGGAGACTTTGTCGGAATGGGGTAGTAGAGTAATCGATTTCCTAGCTCTCCAGGCAAGATGACTAGAGTACTTGGTGAAATGTTGAACCGCTTTTTTTCAAATATACATACATATGTACATACTATTCGAATCTTCTCTCTTAATTTCAATACAACGAATGTCTTCGTAATTTTTCGATTCTTTCGCGATTTCTTAAAATTTTGTCGGTACTCTTTTGGAACCGTAAATAATATTTTGGGTACTTTTATGTTTTACTTTACAGGCCTTTCGGGACTCTTCCTTCTTTATTTCTT
>NW_016242785.1:0-1015 GCF_001687245.7 Rhagoletis zephyria | reverse complement strand
TTGTCAACTCGCGGAAAATTCCCCGATTTTCAGGGAATTTCGGTTTAAGCGGCAGTCGGGGAATGGGCAATTTTTTTCGGGGACCTGGGTATGTTATTTTTATATCTTAAAGTAACCAAATTAGACGAAAATGTTAATTTTTAACCATTTGACCCGGCAGCAGCCACGCCCACAAAGGCATACGAATCAAAACATCCTGGAACAAAACCATCTTAGTTTTTTTGTACTTTAATTCCTGAAAGTTTGAACAAAATTAAATGAAGGTACGTACAGACGCCACAACATACCAAAGCATCTCGTAGTGGAGACACGAACCAAAACACATTTACCTCTATATCTTTCCAACTGGTGGCCGGAACTTAATATATAAGGTATCGTTTGAAAGGTATTGGCCTATAAAATAACACTAAATATGTTGGGTGTGCCCACATGCCCCCTTAAACCGGCAAAAGCGAAAAAACGTTTTTTGTTTCGCAACACCTTAGCCTAATTTTTAAGAATCTGGTTAATCGCGTATGAAGCTTGAATATATTTGCTGGACACACTCTGCAAGACCTTTCCAACGATATATCAAACGTGTCGATTGGACGTCTGGATAAAAACTTCCAAATCTCGTATATATATATATAAGCGAGTCATTTCAGCATGCTACTGTGGCTGCTTTCGTCACTCGCGCGCACTGCCGTTCGCTGTGATATTTATTGTTTAATTGCAGTGTGAACTTTCTCGTAAATATATTTTTGATATTTGGTGCTCTGACCAAAGTTCAAATGCTGAAAGATCAAGGAAAGCTTACGATTTAATTAAAACCCAAATCGAAAATCAGAGATACACATTTAATGGCCCTGAATTAATAGAACGTTAGATTATAATATTAAAAAGATATCTGAGTTCTGGAAAAAATGTTACCTTTCAAAGGCAATAGTTCTTGAGAGATACTCTCATTGGTTTGCCTAAAATGAGTTCATTTATTTAAGTTTGCAAGCATCAATATCTGGACCAACTCAAGATCGAG
>NW_016242784.1:0-1015 GCF_001687245.7 Rhagoletis zephyria | reverse complement strand
ATTTCATACAGTTCTCTTTAGAATGTATTTCACTAAACTACTAAACGGCGGCATCGACTTGGTTCCAGGGTTGCCGTTTTGGTCCAATTGGACCAAAATTGGTAGCTTCATTTTCCTTTGGTAGTTTGATTGGTTTGATGAAGCTTTTGGTAGGCAAAAATGTTTTGGAAATGCAACCAAATTGAGCACTAATATTTGTTCGCTTCACAGCCAGCAAAAAAAACCGGAAATGGTTCCGTAAAGGAAAAAAAGTGGAGGAAAATATGTAGCAGAAACATATGTTTTGAAACGGATGCGTTTTTGTCTGTTTTTCTGGATGAATTTTTTGTTCAATACGCTTTCCTTCTGCACTTGACAGATGCTTTTTCATAGTTCGGAAAAAGATAAATTAAGGAAGTACCTGACGGCATCGAACACGGCACCTTCAGAAAGCTAACAAATACTAGCACACTATTCTGCACTGCTACTTGAAAAACTTAAATACAGTTTTNGGTAGTCTTTTCTGTTCGTTTCTGGATACGAAAACCGCATTGCCACTTGACCGATTTTGAATACGTGAATTAACGAAAATTGTAGTCGTTTCCTGTTCGTTCCCGGATACGAAAATTGTACGAGATTGCACTGCACTCAGTAAAATTTACGTTTCTCTGCTTGCTGAGTTACTTTGCGTTTCCACGTTCAAAAATTGCTTTAAATTTGGTCACACGTAGGAGTTGTCCAAGTATGAGTTTACTCACTTCCCAAAGACATGATCGATCAGCTATTGAAATTTAACGCAAAATTGCCTATCTTGAGAGAAAGATTTTAATTTTTACTGCTACTTTGCGTAGCTAAAAACCCTTAAATTCAAGAAATTTCGTTTTAATGATGGAAAGATGTTTGGTAGTTTGAAAACTTAATTTGGTAGGCATTTTGGTACATAAACATTTGCTCAAGGGGCAACACTGCTTGGTTCATATTTGGCAACACGTTGAAAATAAGTATTCTGACCAAAAATTTATTCGGTATGTAGCTC
>NW_016242783.1:255-1015 GCF_001687245.7 Rhagoletis zephyria | reverse complement strand
TCCACACGTCCTGAAAAAGAGGACAAGGAGAACCAAAAATAAAACTGGATCGCTTCCGAAAAAAGCGATTACAAGTGTTTGATCAAGGCAGAGGANAAGGAGAACCAAAAATAAAACTGGATCGCTTCCGAAAAAAGCGATTACAAGTGTTTGATCAAGGCAGAGGAATCCCCTGCAGGGAAAGCTACTAGTTGTGAACTAGAATTCTACCGGTTTGCGTTTCAGCCGAACTAGTTCACGTTCTATCCTTTTTCAATGTTAGCGACTGGTATTTTTAACACTGCGATGTCCTACGAGATGTCAATTGTCAGGCTATGCATCAGCATCTACTAGTATAAATACCAGTAGCATCATACCAGTTGATGAGATTGTCTGCCAATTTATTTCCCGTGAAAAGCATAAGTGTGCCTTTTTGCTCGCGACGCTCCAGCAGTCACAATGGCCGACAGAGCAAAGCACTCACGTGGTAAGCCTGAGGTCCCAGGTTCAAATCCTGGCGCAGTGAAATTTTTTTTTATTTTCTTTTTTTTTATTTTATTTTTATTTTTTATAAATTAATTTTTTTGTTTAGGCTGTTTATTGTAATTTTTAAATTTTATCAAAAAATATTCTTGTTTAATTACTTTGTTTTTTATAGCACCAGCATTTCTTCCTAAATGTTTTTTTGCATTGCAATTAGGTTTTCAAACTTGTTATTTATTTATAAATTGAATAAATTATTTTTACTTACATTTATTTAACTTTAAAAATCTGAACCACC
>NW_016242783.1:0-200 GCF_001687245.7 Rhagoletis zephyria | reverse complement strand
AACCAGAACCAGTAGTCTTCACGTGACGCCACAGCCGAGATTTGTAAGAAAAGCAATTAATTGCGTTTTATTTTTGGCTTTGGCAATTCAAAGGCACCCTGCAGGGAAAGCTACTAGTTGTGAACTAGAATTTTACCAGTGTGCGTTGCAACCCAACTACTTCACGTTCTATCCTTTTTCAATGTTAGCGACTGGTATTT
>NW_016242782.1:0-1015 GCF_001687245.7 Rhagoletis zephyria | reverse complement strand
ATAATATTGGTAGCAAAATCGATTAGAAAATCGATAACAAAATCGGTAGCAAAAATCGATTAGAAAATTGACATAAATATCGATAACAAAATTGATAAAATATCGATCAATAAATAATCGATAAAATATCGATAACAAAATCGATGACAACCTCGATAACAATTTCGATAGAAAAATCGTTAATAATATTGGTAGCAAAATCTATTAAAAGATATCGATAAAAGTATCGATAGTATTGGTTGAAAAATCTCTAAAAATAGCGATCACAAAATCGATAACAAAAATCGATTACAAAATCGATAAAAAATCGATAGGAAAATCCATAACAAAATCGATAATAATATCGATAACAAAACCGATAAAAATTTAAATTAATATATCGGTAAGTCCTGAGAATCTCGAAAATCTCTAAATCCCAAAATAGTCCCCAGATTGGGTCTCTGTGTCTCTATCTATATCCTTTTCTTTATAATTACCTTCATTTTAATCTTTCTTCCTCTATATTCATGTTTACTTTTGTCGGTATCCTCATCCTCATCTTTTTCTTTATATTTATCTTTGTTTTTACTTTTTTTATGTTTATCATTTTCTCATTTTCGTTGTTGGTGTTCCCGACAGGGTAGGAGTGTGATGTAATGTGGAACGATTTTCCGTCATCCCTTGTCAAATTTGGTTTGGAGACAAACCGGTTTCGGCGTTGTGCCATCGAGAGAACGAAAAATGACACTGAAGATGGCACAACGCCGAAACCGGTTTGTCTCCAAACCAAATTTGACAAGGGATGACGGAAAATCGTTTCACGTTCATCATTTTCTTCATCTACATATTCCCCTTCGCCTTTGCCCTTATATATATAAGTAAAGTGTTTAAATTTACGTTGGTCTTCATTTTTGCCTATATCTTTACGCATCTCTGTTTTTGTTTTTATTTTTATTTAAAGTTGTTAAAGACTGCTTTAACACGTTTCAAAAGGTGCGTTCGTTTAAAATCTCCAACAGAAACCAACCAACTGCCA
>NW_016242781.1:0-1015 GCF_001687245.7 Rhagoletis zephyria | reverse complement strand
GAAACATACATAGAATAGATACATTTTGCTAAGAATTGTCCATCTCTTGCATTTATGTGAAGTGTCAGGCGATATAAAAGTGCGCTTTTAAATAAAGACGAATTTATTAGTGCTCAAATGCATATCTTATTTCCACATTTAAATACATTTAATAAATAACCTTTGAAATTCAATTCGGAATTAACCACATTCTCAATGGAGTTAAAATTCCCCTTTTTATTGAAAAAGCTGCAAATTTTCAAATCAATACCAAATCATTTTCAAACGTTTATTTTCAAATCAAATCTCATGCTTGCTGGGTTGGGCATGAAATAGTGGAAAAAACACATTTGTATTTTAATTTCTAGCATCAACAAAAGATTTCTACGCATTCATGCAAACTTTATTGAATGCTGAAAGGTCAAGTGTGGGCCACAATTCGAATCATTTCGAAAGAATCGAATAAAAATAAAACAACAACGACAAACGCAACATAGCCACACACACAACAGGAATTTAATTAGCATTCCCTTTTTAATGAATGCAGAATGAGAGGCAAGAACTACAAAAGAAGGTGGACAAGATAACACGAAAAGTTGTTATGACAAGAATGCATGAAACAAAAGAAAAAAAATTTGTTTGAAAAGCCATTTTTCGTTAGCTATGTATGTACATATTTAGAAAAGTGGCAAAGCAAGAAATTTCTTAAAGGAGTAGACGATAAAACGTTATAAACGAAAACCAGAATGCGACACAAATGCAGTTGCATACAAACGATCAAGGCACAATAAACATACATACATACTTACATATGTAGCTGATCTGATCAGATCACAGGAGCGGAGCAGAGGGAAGGAATTGACGGAAATCGTAATAAAATCTCATGTACAATATGTCCAAAACAACAAAATAAAAATACCCACCTTGTTGGTTACGTTTTGATGTGCTCGTCCTGGCCTAACAACCTAATGTGCGTGTGCGTGTATTTGTGTGTATTACTTGTTGGCTGGCTATTTGGCGACATTGGCGCGAGTTC
>NW_016242778.1:0-1015 GCF_001687245.7 Rhagoletis zephyria | reverse complement strand
TAGCAAAGCTTCTAACTCGTCCACAATGCCCCTGCATATAGTGCATACATACATATGTATTGATGCTCGTGCTAAATGTGGCTTGATAAAAAATAAAATAAAAATGCGGCCGATTTACTTTAAAGCTGATGAAAAAATGCAAATTTCCTGCAATCTACATAAAATGCATAACTCGAAATAATTACAATGTCTGCACCAAGGCAGCCTGCGCCAAACTTTTAGAGAATACTGGCTTCTTTTAGACATGCATTGCGAATTTTGAACCAGACGCAGGACTGAGAAGAAGCAATCAGTAAATTCTTGTGCTAGTGCTTTGAACAGAAATTTTTAAAATATAACTGCTATAATCGCCAGTGTTTTAACACCCGGAGCTCGGAGCAGTCCGTTATTTTAAAAATCCTGGGGAAAATCTACCAAAATATACATTACGTATTCATGTATCTTTGATATAATCCAATATTTTTTTAATAAAGTACTGCAACAGTCTATAGACAACCAAATTAAAAAAAAGCGTTTATATTTAGATTGCTTAATTTTTCATAATTTTGTATTCATATTTAATAGTAAGAGTCAAAAAAATTATTAGAATAGCCCAGCAGCCGGATTAATNGCAGTCCGTTATTTTAAAAATCCTGGGGAAAATCTACCAAAATATACATTACGTATTCATGTATCTTTGATATAATCCAATATTTTTTTAATAAAGTACTGCAACAGTCTATAGACAACCAAATTAAAAAAAAGCGTTTATATTTAGATTGCTTAATTTTTCATAATTTTGTATTCATATTTAATAGTAAGAGTCAAAAAAATTATTAGAATAGCCCAGCAGCCGGATTAATAAAAAAAGTAAGTGCGCCTGGTCCACACTGGAGAAGTGAAACTTGCGTTACATATCTATTTTGTCTCATAACCAATATTCATACATACATACATACATATGTACATCTGCTTTTGCTTAAGGTTCACGATCCAGAAAATAAAGGTCGCGCCATTCACAGACCGCTAACCCTCT
>NW_016242777.1:0-1015 GCF_001687245.7 Rhagoletis zephyria | reverse complement strand
AAAAGGGCGAATTGACTCTGTGCAGCTAAGAGAACCGGTGCTAAAAAACCCATTCATATGCAGAAATGTATGTATAAATATGTACATATGTATGTTTATTAAGGTGATCCAAAAAGTGCATGTGAAATAGTAGAGTCCAAATTTAAATGCTCTTACCCCTTAGGATTTATTCATATCGAAAAAATATACCCCTGTTTTTTCATTTCGAAATCAAAAAATATTTAGAGGTCACTTCAGAGCGCTCAAGTTTCTCAAGTTTGCCACGTCTTATATATAGGAAAAAACCATTTTTCGTGGAAATGGAAAATAATCTTAGAAAATCAATATTTTTCTTTCGGAAAGCTCTGTTTACCTTCAGGAGACTTCTATTAATAATACACAATTGTTTATTTTACCATTTTTTAACACTAATGAATTTTTATGGGTCTCCTAGCGTTGGATTTTTTGGGTTTTTAAGCGGCCTATAAAAAATAATTTCATATTTACAAAAGGGCGCAGCCAGGTAGGGGCAGGGGTGGGGCNGTGTATTTCTATTTTGAGTGCTTCTCCATGCACAACTGCGACTGTGTAGCGATCGTTTAGTACACTTCGTAGAGTAAAAACCTGGCTCAGAAGCACAACAGGAGAAGAAAAGCTTTCAGGGCTATGCCTCATGAGCGTCCATAGAAAACTCGTTACCGAAGACCGCGAGATGATTCAGGAGAAAATAATCGAAAAGTTTTCTGAAAATCCGAGACGATTGTTATTAGTGTAAAATTAATTAAATAAAAAATATATCAAAAAAATTAACAAGTATATTTCATTTTGCCGCCCCTTAAATCAGATCCTGGCTACGCCCTTGTATTTACAAATATTTAAAAGAAACAGAGTTTTCCCTATCGGAATCCAATTCCATTCCTACGAAAAATATTAATTTTTGCTCAAAAAAAAAAAAACTGGAAAACTCAAAACGCTTTGAGCGACCTCTAAATATTTTTTGATTTAAAAAAAGCAGGTGTATGTTTTTTCGGTAACA
>NW_016242776.1:0-1015 GCF_001687245.7 Rhagoletis zephyria | reverse complement strand
TTTAGGCTACTGGTTTTTTTTACGAAAAGCACATTTAAATTCTGTAGAATAAATTTTAAAAAATCTGTGGAAGGCTTAAAATCTGTACTGTCAAAAACTTCACTGCTAAAGTCAGTATTTTGTAATGCTTTGACTTCGGCGAATAAATCCGAACGATAAAAAAAAATTTTACAAAACACTCCAAATCAACAACAACCATCTCATGCGAAATTGTCTTTTGAAAGAGCTTTGCTTGCTGTGCTTCATGTATTTGGAACTACATACCTCTGCGTGGAAAAATAACATTTTTAGAAGCAGCCAAGTCCGAATGGGTAACCGCCAATATTTTAGAAGGTGGCAGGGTCATCCATCGTCTAATGAAGACATAAATCATTAAACATTTTGGAAAGATTTATTTCACTAATAAGCGGAAAGCGTCTCACATTCGAGATTCCACTCTTATCATAAAAGGCAGACTGTCTTTACGANAAAAATGTCAAAATTCCTTGGACACACACGCGAAATAATGGCAATTTTTTCTTGACCGTTTTCTTAAGAGCTGGATACTAAGCTTTAACGACGCCAATGCAAATGTAATGGAAACGCTGTGCCGATGTGAGGAGCATGCGGTGGGTGAGTGCTAAAGCTAGTGCTGTGTTGGTGGAGGGGTGGCGGTGGTGTAAATAATCAGACTAATAAATTTAAGCGCCCGCGCAAACGGTGATCTCCACCGACCGCTCCACCAGCCAACCAACCTGAGCTGCCCGATAACGCTGTAAGCAAGGAAAAATCGTACGTACACTCGCATATTCATTCAAATGTATGTGAATATAGACACTTACTTAGGTGTTTAATAAATTGTAAGTACTCGTTTACCATTTTTTTTACGAGCTCAACGACGTTGTATTTATGTTTGTAGTTACACGGACAAGGGCATAGGCAGCCATCGCACATCATTTTGGCCGAGAGGGGCGATGCCCTATCATCTACATACATACATACATACATACATACATACACACATACATACATACAT
>NW_016242775.1:0-1015 GCF_001687245.7 Rhagoletis zephyria | reverse complement strand
AAGTACTAAAAAAGTTTTTTTCTTAGCTAACGTCGATTCTCTACAAAAATGGTCTATTTGTTAATTTTTATTTTTTGAGCATATTGAACTTTGTTCCAAATTTCATACAGATTTTTTTAAAGCGAAATGAACCATATTTTTGCTATTATCAATCAAAATTCAAAAAAAACGGATTTTTAGCCCACGCTAATATGTAAATATGCATTTAAACAATATATTTTTATTGTTGAACGGAAACAGCAATAAATTCTGTGTTCACATGGAATATNAGCCCACGCTAATATGTAAATATGCATTTAAACAATATATTTTTATTGTTGAACGGAAACAGCAATAAATTCTGTGTTCACATGGAATATTAGCTTATGTCGAAAGCCTGGCTTTAGTATAATGCGGCATTCGCAGCATACGATTGCGAATGACTCACTGGCGCCGAGCCGTTGAACAACTTATGACAAATAAACGTGCCAGAAATAGTTCCGATACTAGCAAGTCAATATTCTTATTAAGTTTCATCAAAAAATTCCTTGTCGTTTAAAGGATAAAGGAAATGCCGCATTGTACTAAACCCAGTTTCTCGACATAAGCTACTATTCCATACGAATCACAAAATTAAACCAATAAATATTGCAAAGGTAAAAAAGATAAGGTACAATAACATTATAGTACGTTACTTTGGTTGTTGAAAATATGGCTCCGCCTTTTTTACTTGCGATATAACACTAGCACCATACCTGTTATTTTTTGTTTAAACAGTATTTCCCTGATAATGCTGATATACTAACTTTTATTCCGTTTACAAAGTAACTACATAAAAGTGCTGCAATACACAATAAACAACGACAATTGAAATTTAGTTCTTATTTCTAATCCAATTTTATTGAAAATGAAGAACCACATGAGCAACCCTGCTCCGCTTGCGGATTTGCTAGCATCCGAAATCCAGAGCGTATTAATTCCGTATGATAGTCGACCGTGGCACCAGCACAGTATTCCAATGATATACTGTCTATGA
>NW_016242774.1:0-1015 GCF_001687245.7 Rhagoletis zephyria | reverse complement strand
GAGGCGTGGCGCGAGGTGCGCGCATATCAGTAAGTATTTGTGCCATGAGTGAGGTGCGGGAAATGCAAAAAATATGAAAGAAATACAAAAAAGAAGAGCACCACAGCTGCTACAAGTCACTTTGGCAGCATACAAGTCAGCGTGTGTCTATGTGTGTATGCGCGCAAGTTTGTTGACTGTTGCGGCTGGTTGCGCCATGCACCGACCAGCGCGCGCGCGCTCCGCTGACTCGGCTGTCAGGCCATTCAACTGACATGCGCTTGAACCTTTCCATCTAAGCAACGAGCAAAGGAACTAGCGAGAGCTGGCACCACCANTTGTTCTGCTGCGGCTGCGGCTGCACTTGATGATTACAATTTCTGCAAATCTATGCAAATAAATTACGTATCATTGCAATCAACCGACAACAACAACAATAACGACAGCAGCAATAACAATTCAACAGCACTGCATGCCAACGCATTGTTCGCATTGTAAAGAAGAAGAAGAAGAATAAGAAATACTGAAGAAGAAGACAAAAGCGCATGCGCATGCGCGCGGCAAGCCAGCAAGTTGGAGGCAAATGAGGCGGCGCCCAGTTGGGGAGTAAGAGCGCGCACAGGCGCGGGCTTAGTAGTTGCTGCACATCGCTGAGCAACAGCAAGAA
This sequence comes from Rhagoletis zephyria, assembly GCF_001687245.7. NCBI lineage: Eukaryota > Metazoa > Arthropoda > Insecta > Diptera > Tephritidae > Rhagoletis > Rhagoletis zephyria. The sequence goes on along the minus strand of NW_016242774.1, from coordinate 369 downwards.
GAATAAGAACAACAATGTTTGCAATAAATAGCAACAACAAGCCGAAGAACGTTAATAAATGTAGTAAACAACAATAATAAAACGGAAAAATGCCATATAAACAAGAAAAAAAGGAGGAGAAACGAAAGGAGTGCGCCGCAAACTACGGTACTACTCACATAAATACCAACAAAAATGAGCATAATGCGCTGCAGTTAGGCACAATAAAATATAGTCAGCATACAGATACTAACAGCAGCAGTAACAACAACAGGCAGGAACTAACAACAACAAATGCTAAAACCGTCCTTTCATCTCCCTACTTCTCTCCGCCACGCAACAAAATAGCCGCATCATCAACAACATCAAACCAACATCAAATCAAATCAT
>NW_016242773.1:0-1015 GCF_001687245.7 Rhagoletis zephyria | reverse complement strand
TATAATCACCTTGTGAATTTGCGAGTGAGCTTACACTCTATCCGCTATCTAAATGACCACACTGTCGCTGGCAAGCAGCTTTGCCTTTGCTTGTTACAGCAGCAGCAGTGACAGCGGAAATGTGGCAATGGCGCCAGCAGTTGATAAGCCAGTGGGTGCAGCTGCCACAAAAGTGGGGAATATCGCCAAAGCGTTAAGTCTTTAGACTACTATTTTGATTCCATAATTTTCGCAGAAGTAGATATGTACTACTTTTTCAATTAGCCACATATGTCTGTGAATGACGCCACTCCCACGCTGATTTGTTTGATTTTCGCTTGCAGATTCCGACAGCGTGTTTGTGCATATCATCAAGAGTGAGCAGCATGCGGCCATGCAACACGAACTGGCCACACGGATGCAGACGCCGCGGCTACTGTTGGTCCTACTGACGTTTTTCTATGTGAGTTGAGTGTGTTGCCCCGCCCCCTCGCCGCCTCGCCCTCTCCACACCAACACAAGCACACACGAGTGCGCCACACTACATAAGCACGTACATATTTATAATTCCATTATAACTTTCGCATAAGCTGCTTAGGTACGGTGCAGTGCGTGCCGGAGCGCTGGCGTATGAGTTACATATATAAATATGTACATAGTTAGATAAATTAATTAAGCTTTTTTTTTGATATCTCGATTTCTCTGCTCCACTGCCATTCACAGTTATTCGAGCGTTCAATCAAATGAAAGCGGACTAACCACTTACCATGGCCATTACGAACTCAACGGGCGGATGCGCTAGAAAATCAGTGTAATTTAAGATTAAAAATTTAGCAACAAAAACAATAAGACACTTAAATTTATGGATAAAGTTAGACGAATAGAGATTACGATAAATACATAGATTTTACATTAGCAACAGCTTAGCTGTTCATTATTGCGCCTATGCGCGTGAGAGAGAAGCCAAGGTGAAGGAGGTCCGCATGTGAAGGTAAATGGTAAATGCGCACAGCAAATGCATAATTGCAGCTATCGA
>NW_016242772.1:0-1015 GCF_001687245.7 Rhagoletis zephyria | reverse complement strand
TTATGTGGTGCGGCAATAATTTTTACGACCACTGTATGCACATACATACGATTCCATCATTTTTCCTATTTTGAAACATACAGTGACTCAAACAAATATTAACTTGCGGATTTTGTTAAATGTTCACAATTTTTTCAAGTTAAATGCTTGTTATTTTTCTATAAAAATATTGTCCAATTTTTAACCATATAAATAAAAGTTTCATAATCCATACAAACTTTTTAATAATTTTATGTACATCAATATATTTGTTTCAGTGTTTATTAAAGTCCAGTGTTTTTAAAACATTGGAATCCGAAAAACGTTAATTTTTATAAAGACCTATATTTNTATTTTTTATAAAAGCCTAGCGCATTATATAACACACACCATATAAATGCACATTTCAAACTTTGTACAAAAATTTAAAAAATTCAACCAATTTTACCGAAATCCCCCAAAAATTTCGAACTTTTTATTCAGAGTTTAAACAAAAAATTCGGTTACGCAGTTTTATAGCTCATTCAATTTTAGTAGGTCAAAGTGCAAATTTCAGAAAGCTAGAAAATCGCATTGATTTTTAATATTTTTTTTTTTAGCTGACGCTGTTAGGCATTTTCTTCCATATTAAAAGAAACTTTGAGCATGGTCGAACATATTTTATATGGAAGAAAATACACAACACCGTCAGCCAAAAAAAATATTAGAAATCAACGCGGTTTTCTAGCGTTCTGAAATTTGCACTTTGACCTACTAAAATTGAATGAGCTATAAAACTGCGTAACCGAATTTTTTTTTTAAACTCTGAATAAAAAGTTCGAAATTTTTGGGGGATTTCGGTAAAATTGGTTGAATTTTTAAAATTTTTGTACAACGTTTGAAATGTGGGTTTATATGGTGTGCGTTATATAATGCGGTAGACTTTTATAAAAAATATTAAACATCAAATAAGAATATGAGAGTCCATAAAATAAACAAAAGTAATACAGCAAAAACTGGTCAAAATAAAAAGTTTCTATTATTTCTTCCACCACTG
>NW_016242770.1:0-1015 GCF_001687245.7 Rhagoletis zephyria | reverse complement strand
CGATATTTATGTACATATATTGGTTATGAGAACCAGTAATTTTTAGCAACAAAAACCGACTTAATAAAAAATATATATATCTATCGGGCATGTTCTGCAAATCGTTCGATTTCAAATCGGTGCGATTTACAAAATCTATTTCGGAAGATTTATAACCCAGAGGTAAAAATTAGGCACCAAATCGATGGATATAACGTAAACGATATGTTTCTAGAAGTTTCCATTTGAAAAATTTAATACTTTGATTACAAATACACAACAATACTTTGCAAATCGCACCGATTTGAAATCGTACGATTTGCAGAACATGCCTGTATATATTTCATGAATACTTGATCGGATCTAAACCAAATTAGGACCACCTCTGAGACACTACCTTTCCGTTGCAAAAAGAATTATCGAAATCGGTTGACGTGGTCCAAAGTTAAGTGNAGCGCACTTACTTTTTTTTAATTTGGTTAGTTTTTTCTCAATTATATACCCCTAAATCAAAATGCAAATCTTAAAAAACCTGATATTTATTGTAATTTTCAGGACTGTAGTAAACTTTAAAGATTTTTTTGCTCTTCATGTGAAGTTATAAGAAAACTAATATTTAAAGTTTTAAAAGTAAAGATATATCGACCAACTTTTTTTACCACAAAGGCCAATGTATACATATGAATGGTCGCTGCAAATGACGTTGTAAGTGACAAAATTATAATTTTGCAGAAATAAAAATAAAATCTGTTCAACGACGCACATACATACATACAACAGCTCATTTGATTTGGTTTTCTACTTTTTCGGTATAGGAGCTCCTATCAGCTCTGCCAGATGTACGGATATTTTCGTACGGTACGGATTTTCAGAGGTGAAAATAGTTGTACGGATTCAACGTACCTACGGATTTTTAGCTTTCCGTCAAGTTGTACAGATTTTTGGAGTGTTTTTTTCTTATTGTAAAAATATACCTGTTTAACACACATCTCATAGGTTTCTTATAGTTCCTGAACCCTCCATTTTTTTATTAAAA
>NW_016242768.1:0-1015 GCF_001687245.7 Rhagoletis zephyria | reverse complement strand
GGAATGTAGAGAGCCCGGCTTCTGCCAGAGGGCTCGTTGTGATATAACTAGTATGGTCTGATGTGTGCTCCGTCTACTTTCCCACGTAAAGGATTCACCTATGATCCCATTCTTATGTAGCAGTGAAGGCTGAAAAAATTAAAATGAAAGAGGAATAAAAAACAATTCAAATTGTTTGCAAGATACTTGACAACAAATTCATTTAGTGAAAATTTGTATAGAAACATATAAATAAGCGAAATGTTTATGCGAGAAACTAAAATTGAGGCCAAGAAAATTAACAAACACAATTTGGCTAGGAATTTAACTTGCACATGAAGCACCTGAAAAATGAACCTCNAGCGGTCTTAAACTCTCACGAAAAAAACCGTTCTGCAGTTTAAACTTAGCTCTAAGAAAAATACCCAGTATTTCTTATTTGTTTTTGCTTAATTTAAATGTATGCTTGTGTTTGCAGGACTTCTCATTCATTTCTATGATCTCTTATAAGTATGTATATGTGTATGCTATAATCGCTTTACCTACGTAACCCTTACCAAGATCTATCGCCTTTAACTGATGAGATTATTTGCATCATTGCACTCATCAAAAGTCGCTTTAAGAAACCTTTTTCTTAACTTTTCTCCAACCACATACAGTGAGTATATACATATATGGTACGAATATATTTTTAATGATCATGTTCATATGTATATGTGTATGAATGCACATCTATAAGCAGCAGCTTGCTTCCGTCTTAATAATCCTTTTTTTGTTCTTCTATTTGAAGTGAATATTTTTTCATTTAACCCTAACACAGTATTTCAATTGCTCTGTTAATTTTCTTGATCGTTACAAAGATCGCAATACGTTCTTGATAGATTTTGATTGATTTGATGTCAGCCACTAGACATAGTAAACCAGTAAGTAGAAGACAATTATATTCAGGTTGAGAGGGTTCTTTTTTGATCTTTCGATTCTCTTATCTATTCTGTCTTTTCATTTACTGCTTCACTTCATGTTAAATGAACCGTTG
>NW_016242767.1:0-1015 GCF_001687245.7 Rhagoletis zephyria | reverse complement strand
ATGAATGTGACTGGTGGGACACTGAAAAGAACTCTATTTTACCTTTGTGAAAGAGATGAATTTTAGCCAAAACACATCATTTTCTGGAAAGATGTTTTTGTGTTTTCAAATAGAGCTATACGCTTTCGTTTTCAATAAAAATTTGGCTGTTATCTTCATAGAGATATTAAGAAACATTTAAAGTTACAACTGGTGGGCAGGTCTTTGTACTGGTGTAAAGTAATTATGTGTGAAGTAAAAGGTTCTATAGACAAAAATTTAATTTTTTTTTAAATATTTTTCAACAGATTAAAGAATGTAGTCATTCAAAAAGAGGTTTCTACTGGAATAGAGGTAATTAGAGCATTTTAAAATACATGTCGGTTTTTTCTTTTACATGGAATGACCCTTATGTCACTTCATTTATGTACATAAATATGTATTAAATTTTACTGTAATTTATTTCCTTTGATTTCCTTAGACATTAAGTTATCACCGGCTTCTTTTGCTTTTAACTATTAAGATAATTATCTCTACTTGTTAACTGTCTTACTCATTATTATCCATATGTATCTAGGCATAACCCTCTTTTAGAGTTTATTTTGTGTTTATGGCCAACACCGTTAAGGAATTTCTACAAACAAACCGATTTTTCATATCTTTTGAATGTTTTGCTTGTAAACAAAAGATGTCTGCCGCCGCTTGCCTGCGGTTGTTTTTTGCCGGTCAAATCTAAGCAGCTATTACTTACCACCACTAGCCCATCAGCTACTCACATTTACGGATAAGAATCTTTCCAAGAAGGTGTTACATAACCTTTTAAACGTGACAATGATGGCTCCAACTATTATTGCAGCTGTCTTGACACTTCATTTTCATCTCTGTTTTAATTCTTTTTGTTTTGCTTAATTCCAACTGACCGTGAAACCAAATTAAATTCAAAACCATGAAATACAACTAATTCAATGAATACGAGTCTACTCTGAGCAGCATTTCGATGTTGTTGTTTTTTTGTTTTTTTTTTGTTTTTTTTTTT
>NW_016242766.1:0-1015 GCF_001687245.7 Rhagoletis zephyria | reverse complement strand
TAGAAGAGAGCTATGGTCGTCTAAGCTTCAATATTTTCAAAGATGGTTTTGAAAAGGGAAATGGTGGTAGCCAAATCGGCGATTTTAAGTCCAGTGTTGAGAGTAATATATTTACACACACAGTTAACGTAACTAAGCTTCTCTCTCAGCGGGTCCGGAATAAAAAAAACAGCAGCAATTTGACAGTTATTTCGTATCTAATATATAAAAGACAAGCGTCCCGTAGCGGGACCCGAACATTCGCTATCGCTCGATTAGATCGTCGTATTTACGAGTTCGTCCAATGACTTTCCGACCGACTTGGTCCACAACCTTTTTATAATTTTTGGCTAAAAGCATAGACAGACGGCAGCGTTGAGATCCGACTCAACAAAATAATTCGGATTTATCTAGGGAATTAACTTCAGTTAATCCGGATTAAGTCCAAGAGGTAATTCCCAAACTTAATTCGGATCAAGGGAATTTTTGTTGAAAACACTGACCAAAACTCGGCGTAGAATACAGAGAATATGCATCGGCTACCGCGGATGAAGGAATCGGCTGCTTCAATTGAGTATTTGTTTGTTAAGGGAGCGTAGAATACAAAGAATATGCAAAACTAGGATGTACATCTACCTTTTCATAGGTAATTCAGTCACCATACTAAGGGTCGGTTATTTAATGTCTGGTTATTACTTCTTGTCGGTTAAACATCGTTATCGACGTCACCGACACCGTGTTATAAGCATGCAGTCGAAGATATCGATCGGCCCTAACAGCAGTTTAAACGTTGTTATCGACGTGATCGACTCTATAACATATAGCAGGGAGTCTATAACGTCGACAACGATGTTGAGTAACCGGCCCTTATTCAGGTAGGAATCCAATTTAAGGGCCATTTGAATAAGAACTTATTTGAATTAGGGCCAGTTTTTCAATGTCTCGTTAACACTAACTAGAGGTTAAACATCGTTATCGACCCCATGTTATATCGATGGCTGAGTGGAAGATCGACCTATCTCGGCAGCCGGTTCGA
>NW_016242765.1:0-1015 GCF_001687245.7 Rhagoletis zephyria | reverse complement strand
AGTGTTTTGTATGTGAAGTAAAATATTCAAATCTATTGTACTCTGTTTGTCTAGAAGTTTGAATGAATTCATGCAGCCCTCTACTGTGCTCTGGTATTTAGGAAAACAATTTGACTGCTGATCTCCTGGTCAATTATTGCTTTCTGAGTAAATGATAAATATACCCAAGCTTAGTGAGAACGGAATCCCATGAACAAAAATTATAGATTCTTGATGTAACCTTCCTTATGGATATCTATACGAGACTCAGTCAATCAAACAAATCAAAACAACAAACGGTCACCATATTCTTCGTTGACATCATATATTTTCTTTCAGATTCTAGCTTCAGGCTTGTGGAACTATCTGTTTTTCTAACCACAGATCCCTTATTTTTAGTCCATGAAATTCTGTCTAGAAATAGTACTTCAACATGTCGAGCCCTAACCGCCAAAATAACGTAAGCGAAATTTTTTTCAAAATTTTCTTTTTGATGCAGAAATGCATCTAGATGCTCTAGGAATATTTCTGCATCANGTGATTCAAAATTGTATCAATTCAACGTATATTTAACTTCCAACTTTTTATTTAAATTGTTGTGGTAATTGCGTTTGTACATTGTTAATTGCGCTTAAAAAGTTAGAAAAAGAATAATATGTAGTTAATAATTACTCAGCAAATTTGGGTGAGAAGTGTTATTGCGCCATTGTTTTTAAGATTTTTTTATTATACTTATTATTAGTACATCCATGCATGTATATTAGGGAGGTTAAATATTTAATTTTTCTTTAGATTTCATTGTGGAATAATTTTAAGGTTTTTATGGCCTCAATGAAATATCCAAAAACTAGTATCCCATCGAGAGTTCCAATACTTTTTTAAAATTATAATTCCTCGAAAAAAGCGATAATTCGCAAGGTGATTTCACTGGACGTCGAATTGCTAAAGTCGGTCGTTCTTTCTACCCTTTACGGAGAAGAGAGTCCGATTTATTTGCAGATCTTGTAGACTTAAAGCAGTTACAGGAAACGAAAAC
>NW_016242764.1:0-1015 GCF_001687245.7 Rhagoletis zephyria | reverse complement strand
TGGGACGAGACGTCTTCATTTTTAGTGATAGCCAGGCTGCAATCAAAGCCCTTTCACGTTTTTACTCAACGATTGCGTTGGACTGCCGCCTTTCTTTACAGGAAATGGCCAAGCGGAACAACTTCTCCTCACTTGGGTCCCTGTTCATTGGGTCATAGAGGGAAACTGAATGGCAGATGAGCTTGCAAGGCCGACCTTAGTGAGGTTTCAAATACCGACCCAAGATGCCCGATGAGATTAAAACTTTGGAACACAATGGGTCGTCAATCTATGACCAAAATGCGCCGCTGAAACCGGCATCCACCACTGTGGAGGTTAGAAGTGCGCACTACCATTCCTCAGGGCCTGCGATCGAGCACAGCTTTCGACGTATGATAAAATTGATATTAAAGAAAAATTAATATCGGAGGTCTTTATTAGAGCAATAGAAGCCAAATCAATCATTTTTTAGAATTGTTGTCTGTCTGTCAATCCGTCTTTCTGTCTGTATGTTTGTACGCGCATCACTCGTAAAATAATGCATTGAATTGAATGAAATTTTCATCGTTGTATTTCTAAAGGTCTAACTTAGAATACAGAGTGAAAAAAATAAAAAGTTGCAAAGTGGTTTAAGAAGACTTACAGCTGAAAATACTTTTGTGGAAGGTTGGCACCTTTTTGAAATATTTTATTTTATTTATTTGTTAGGATAAATTGAATATTGCAATATGTGTATCAAACTGAAGAGGTTTAGAAAAGTTCACCGCCGAAAATATGTTTGAGGGGGTTGCTACCTAATTGAAAATTTTTATTCAATTAAATTGATAACATAAATGAAATATTACAATACCACCCAAACACAACAACAAAAACACAAAAATACTTTTAAGGCGCAGTGAAGCAAGCTGGGTATTTGCTAGTCACAAATAAAAATAAGAAAACAAGTTTTTCTAAAATCTGTCGCCCTTCGGCAGGTAATGGCAAACCACTGAGTCAGCTTAAAACTGTAGACAACATTCACGCTACAAATCGGAGG
>NW_016242762.1:0-1015 GCF_001687245.7 Rhagoletis zephyria | reverse complement strand
TCTGTCGGTGTGCCGCTCCAATTTGGTTATGATCAAAATAATTGAAGCATTAAATTATTTAAAAACATTTTTTATTGCTTAGTTTAACTCGTTGCCATTCTCTTGCACCCTCCCCTTTCTCAAAGACTGACTATTATTATCGATGAGAAGCTGCTAGTAAGAGAGCCACAGTGAAGAGTTGTGGGTGATAGTGTCGGGTGACACGATGGGGAAAGATGATGGTAAATGCCAGTGCACCATTGGACGCGGCAGTTCTAGTTCACATAATAGTCTCTTCTAGTAATTACCGTTCCATTGAACCATTCAAACCATTCAACGTCACCAAATTCTAATTTTTGGTAACTTAATAAAACTGTCTTTCCAAGAAAAGTTATGGTAGGACCAGCCGTTGTTTCAACATTATCAAAATTTGCAAACGCCGTTGATTTTGTGCTGCTAAAATGTTAAAGTTTGCAAGAATTAAAATGTGTTTATTGCCAGGCGAATCTGGAGTGTTTTTGCAAAAGTACTACAAAAGCTTTTTCATCAGTCATTCAGTTAGATAAAAGTTGTANTTTGTGCTGCTAAAATGTTAAAGTTTGCAAGAATTAAAATGTGTTTATTGACAGGCGGCTCTAGAGTGTTTTTTGCAAAAGTACTACAAAAGCTTTTTCATCAGTCATTCAGTTAGATAAAAGTTGTGCAAACAAAAAGTGAAAGTGCGTTGGTGTATGATGATCACTTGAGTTGGAAGATTGTTGGCCTCCTGCAGATAAATAGATTGTAGTCCACGTTTAGATTTGAAATTAAAAGTGTACAACTACCCTCAAAAGGCCACTCTGCTGCCAAATGACCATCTTGTGTTGTGCTGACAAGAGGACAATTGCTTCACGCTCTATTAACACACACCTTTTGGAAAGACACCTTTTTGTTCAACGTTGTGAACCTGCCGGCAAACCTCTTGGATATGGCAACAAAGTAGCTGTGCCCAGCAATATCAAAGTTTGTCTATTGCTCAAACAAAGTTCTCAGAATT
>NW_016242761.1:0-1015 GCF_001687245.7 Rhagoletis zephyria | reverse complement strand
ACAGTAATGGCACTCTGCATTTTTGATGCACTCAACGGTGCTTGCAGTTTATGTCTTTAAGAGTGTTTTCGATTCATTTTTTGAAATATATTTTTTTTTTTTAATTGGCCCTTCTTCTGTTCGGGAGATTATACTTACAGCTCGTTATAAAGTTCAAAGCGCACTTACATATTTATGTTACACTAGTGTTCGCCTAGCGGTTGAAATTCAACCACTCAAATTAATGGGAGTTGGGGTGAGTTAAGGTGAGTTGAGTTGAGTTGAGTTAAGATGAAGTTTATTGAAATGGAATGAGCTCAGGTTAGGTGAGTTTAGATAAGTTAAGGTGAGTTAGGGCAGGTTGGGGTGAGATGAGTCTGGGTAAGTTGAGGTGAACTGAGAGGAGTAGATGAGAGGTTAGTTGAGGTGAGATGTGGGGAATTAAGGTTATTTCAAGTGATTTTTGTTTGGTTTCGGTAAAATGGGTTGAACAACTTAACATAACTTAATAATAATAATAATAATAATAGATTGGCGCTTATACATATGTTAATGTTTGGCCGTGCTTCTCCTCCGATTTGTGGCGTGCGCCTTGATATTGTCACACAAAGCGGAGGGACCTACAGTTTTACGCCGACTCCGAACGGCGATTGTATTTTAATGAGAACTGTTTTTCATGGCAGAAATACACTCGGAGGTTTGCCATTGCCTGCCGAAGGACGACCGCTGTTAATAAAAAACCTGTTTCNTAACATAACATAAAAGAGCACAACATACCGTACCATAATATACCATATCTAACATGACAAAACTCTCTCTTCAATTGTATCTTTACCTTTGTCTCTATCTTTGTATCTCTCACTCTCTTTTTATCTTCGTCTCTATCGGATTTTATCTTTATGCTTATTTTTGTATTTATTTTTTAATTTTTATTTTTGGTGTAAATTTGGGATTGATTTTTTCGCTTTATTTTTAACTAATTTGAAATTTGAGTTATTTTCTGCACATCAGCTTCAATATACCTTTCTATTTTCTT
>NW_016242760.1:0-1015 GCF_001687245.7 Rhagoletis zephyria | reverse complement strand
GGAACTCGCAGACGTGCGTGATCGAATCCGCCAGTCTAATCCAGGGGATCCCCGTATAAGAGACCTCAATAGGGACATTAGAAACCTGGTCAACGAACACAAGCAGAACACGTGAAATGAGCATATAAAAACCTGCAATCTTACAAGCGGAGCCAGCAAACTGTAGTCCACAGTCAAGTCTCTCTCCAATCCGACGAAGCGTAAGGACAATGTTGCTCTCACCTTCGGCACCACCACCACGTCGGATCCGCGGTCGTGCGCGCGCTTTTTAGCCGGCAATTCATTGCACACCCAGAGAGAGACAAAATCCGCCGCAGCGTGCTGCGTAAAGCACTCAAACTCCGCCCCCAGGACACACCACCGTGCTTTACCACCGAAGAGACGCAGGCAGCTGTCAACCACGCCAAGTCATCCAAGGCGTTAGGCCCAGACGGAGTTTCCATGCAGATGCTGAAAAAGCTAGGACCTGCGGGAGTCAAGTACATGACCGCCGCTTTCAACTTGTCACTGTCCACCCTGATCATCCCCGAGATGTGGAAAATGGGTAGGATCATCCCCCTCCTTAAGCGAGGGAAGAAGGCGAACGCAGGATACTCGTACAGACCCATCTCCCTCCCTCCCTGCCTGACGAAGCATCTGAAGCTAGCCGAACACCAACATGGATTCCGAAAAATGCACAGCACGACAACAGCATTAAACACCATTACCACACAGGTCTGAACCAACGTCGACCCTATGATAGGACGGTCCTAGTCGCAGTGGACCTGTCAAAGGCATTCGACACGGTGAACTACGCGACCTTCTGCTAAGACGTCCTGGACTCCTCNCTATGATAGGACGGTCCTAGTCGCAGTGGACCTGTCAAAGGCATTCGACACGGTGAACTACGCGACCTTCTGCTAAGACGTCCTGGACTCCTCGCTTCCAGCTCGGACGAAACGGTGGATAACCAGCTATCGTGTGATCGTCAGTCATCAGTCAAATTCCGAAACGCCAAGTCCAAGCCTCGAAGAAT
>NW_016242759.1:0-1015 GCF_001687245.7 Rhagoletis zephyria | reverse complement strand
GTCTACTACGGAGGCGGCGGTTATGGCGGTAAGAACAATTAATTGCTCATAAACACAATTTTAAATGCTAAAACAACTTTCAAAAACACATTTTTAGGCGGATACGGCGGTGGATACTAAACCAAAACGCTTAGAGTCCCTATGAAAATACTCGTCTTCTCAACAATTACTCAAACTATCTTTGTTTCTCACCGCCACCACCATCACAATTCCATCTCCTCATGTCATGTTATCACGTTATCACCACCATGTTATTACTCCCATTCGGGTCCGATGCTGCGCCTTGGAAGCCCAAACCCTTCTCCTTCATTTCCGTTAGCTTTTTCACCTTTTTGTGCTTTTGTCCCCTTCCCATCCGTTTAACTCCCCATCAGTCCTCCCGTCCTCCCGTTTTCTCCGTCTTTATGTGTCCCAAAATTGTGCCCATTATCCATTTTCTCCATTTTCTCTAAATTCAACCCGTGCCCTAAATTTTGCAGTTTTTGTCCTCTTACTAAACACACATTGATCACCTCGCTGTCCCAGTCATCTCAAGTCTAAAATGTCCCCGTCTCATCATCTGTCTCTTTGAATCTCACTCCCAACCATTTTTTAATAACTTGTCCATAGTCATCACCGTTTTTACTTGTCTGTCTAATGTATGTCCCAAAATTTCATCTCCAAACTATTTATTTTCCCCATCAATGTTTCTTTTCCCACAATTTTTTTCCGTTCAATTCATCCCATTTCTTGTCTCCTCGTTGTCTTTCGCTCAACTTTTATGTTCACTATCTTTTGCCAAGCTTCATGTTTTAAATTTAACTTTCTGTGTGTTATACCTCTTCCCTCATCCTGTCCATTTTTCAGTCTCCAGTCATCAGTTCCCAATGCCTCTTTTCCCCCTTAACTTTTGTCCATACGTTCCTAGCCAAATTTCCTCCAGCCAAATGTTTCAATTGATCAACTTCTTTTGTTGATTCTCTTTGCTCATAGCACATTCACTATACTCAAAATAAAGCACTACTCATTTGAACCC
>NW_016242758.1:0-1015 GCF_001687245.7 Rhagoletis zephyria | reverse complement strand
TGCCACAAACAAGCGTGAGCTAAAAGTGAGAATGTGTTAGTGTGCCTGATTTTTTTTGCATGNCTGCCACAAACAAGCGTGAGCTAAAAGTGAGAATGTGTTAGTGTGCCTGACTTTTTTTGCATGTTGTCGTGTTCTCATCGCTGCGCTCTCGCTTGTATACGTACACGCGATGCTTACGCTCTTTTAGCACCTGCTAAGTCTCTGCCCATGCCTGCTCATGGCGCTCAAAGTTTTCCATGTATTTTATATGGGGAAAAACAACTTCGTAGAAATGCTATGGAATCTTGAAAATCAATATTTCTTGATCAGAAAACTATGGTTCTCTTCAGGAGACTCCCAATAACAATACCCAGTTGTTTATTTAACCATTTTTTAATACCAAAGATTTTTTATTATTTCCCCCATTGCCTTTTCTGACATTTTATGGGGGTTTTTGCGGACCTATAAAATATAGTTACTATAAAAAAATGGTTAAATAAATAATTGGGTATTATATTCCGAAGAGGAACAGAGTTTTGCCGATCGAAAAATATTGGTTTTCAAGAATTCTATACCATTTCTACGAAAAATGGTTTTTTTCCCAAATAAAATACAAAGAAAACTTTGAGCGCTTTGAGCGACCTCTAAATATATTTTGATTTCAAAATAAAAGAATAGGGGTATATTTTTCAGTATAGAACAATCCTAGGGGGTGAGAGCATAAAAATTCCCACTTTACTGTTTACATGCATTTTTGGACCACCCTAATGTGCATACATACCAAAAGTGTTGCCCATAAAGGATACTACCCAACCAGCGAAGGAACGTACGCTTTGAGGGAAGTGCGTTTTTATATCTGGAAAGCGTCAGAGTAACAATAGCCGTGTTTTATTTGTCCAGAAATTTAAGCTATTAGCTTATTTTGTATGGAGGACTTACCCAACATAATTATATTGATGTGTATAAAGTTAGCGAAACAACATGAAGAAAAAAATGTAGCATATACCTATGAATTTGCCGTTTTTTTGCCGTT
>NW_016242757.1:0-1015 GCF_001687245.7 Rhagoletis zephyria | reverse complement strand
CGGAAAACCGGTTTATTTACGAGGTTTACATGGTTACGAGGCATTTACGTGTTTATATGAATACCCAGAGTATGTAGCATTCCATGTGATAATCGTTCGCTTAATTTATTCGGAATTACTGCACATGCAATCTACACATTCTGCTCGAGATCTGCTCATCGGTGGATGGGCCGTATTGAAGGAAGCTCAGTAGCGGTAAAAAGGCTATCAACTCAACTTCAAGGCAATTTATTTGGTATTGGCATGACCAATTGAAACCATTGGAAGATTACCTAGGCGATATAAAACCAGCTCAGAAGTATTTTCTAATAATTGTATGGTCAGTAGAGCAATTTATTTAACATTTTCTCAGCTAGATTTTGAAATTTATCTGCCACTCATTTATGTTTAAAGGTCCTATAGGCCCTTAATCTTTTTCCGCACAGCGATTATGTATGACCCTAAATAGCATAGCTCAGGTCTTTCAGGCACAATTCCGTTTATTTTTCGTAGTAGAAAAGCTGGAATTTGCAATTATTTCCGAGGATGCTTTCAAAAAGCCTTCCAACGCGCGTTCATTTCAGGAAAACTCCTTATTGTGAGTTATATTTAACTAATTTATTATTTTAATTTTATTTAAAAGTCTCTTGACACCCGAAAATAAATCTTAACATCTCTGCAACTGGCCTTACAGTATTAAAAAGGAATTTACCGCCATAAAAAAATCGTTAAATTTTTGTAGTTTGACTGTACTAATATTATTTAATTTTATTTAATTTTTGTTATTCTACAACTTGTGTGGCATTAACAAAGAAAAGTCATTCTCCTCACATAAATACATACATCCAAATGCGAAATGCAAAAAGAAGGACAAATTAGAATCGCCGCTCAGAATATTCTAAAACATTTCTTCCTAACACAACAAGCCTACGATAGGATGCAAAAAGTTGTGGCACGCCATCAGCTTGTCTACCACCAGCTGTGAGTTGTTAGCGCCAAGAATTTTGCTAAATACATACGCGTCAGCTACTAAGTT
>NW_016242755.1:0-1015 GCF_001687245.7 Rhagoletis zephyria | reverse complement strand
AGTGTGTATTTTAAAGGTAAGTAAAAAATAAAAGAGGGGGTAAAAATACATCATCATCAATTTTATCATTCCTTTTCTACTTCCAACATTATCATCGTCATCTCAAAACTAGCAAAAGCTCCAATCGTTCCCAGGCTTCCAGACAAGAACAGCAACAACAACAATTAATTACCCAAGATTTTTTTTACATAAGCGGAAAAATCGTTGGCGGAAATGGGAGCAAGAACAGAAAGAAAAGAAGTTATTAATAAGTCAAACAATAGTAATGGGAAAGCAGGGGAAAAACAAAATATTTTGCGTGATGTGCAAGCATTAGTGATGAAAAAAAGAAGCGGCGAGAGGAAAATGATAACGGTGAACGTTGCAAGAGGTTGTGATGCGGGAGAGGGAAAAATCAAAAAGTACATCAACAAAAAGCTTCGTACATTCTGATTTTCCTGTGNAGAGAGAGAGAGAGAGAGAGAGAGAGAGAGAGAGAGAGAGGCAAGGGAGAAGGAGAAGGAAAGGGTAAATTAATATCATCATCATCATCATCAACATCACCGTCATGTGAATAATTAAATGAATAATAATGAGATCTTAAGTTATTATTCTTACATAATTTATCACAATTTATTAATTTTACTTTTTTTGCTNTAATTATACTTTTTTTGCCATCATATTAATTCAGTAAGTAATCATATTCAATCAGGTGCAACGGCGGCGGCGGCGGCGGTGGAAAAAGGTTCTTGGAAAATTACCGTAATTATGATGAAAGGGAATGAGAGAGGGAGGGAAAAAATAAGTAGTAAAAAATGAAATGTGGGGAAAAGTTAGGCTCATGATAGGTTTAGACTTTGTTCATTTGAATTTCAAAAAATAAAATTGTTAAAGTAAAAAGAAGCAAGGTTTGGGCGAATGTTTTGATGTACTGAAACTTTTTTTCATTATATGTACTGATAGGAAAGCAATCAAGTGATGAAACATGCTGGCTGGCTGATGATTTTGGCTGATGATGACGCAAATGCTGGCGCTG
>NW_016242754.1:0-1016 GCF_001687245.7 Rhagoletis zephyria | reverse complement strand
GTAGAACAGCAGTAGCAACAATTATGCTCTGGACTTTTTTGTGATTTAAGCGAACTCCAAGTGACAGAATTGGGAAGCGCCTTTTCCAAACACCATAGCTCCTTTCCACGTTACAACGCGTTCTTATTAAAGACTCATTGAATAAGTTTTCTTCTGGAGTTATCGGTTTAGACAAAGGTGTTATCATAAACTTTTTATTTGGATNATATTTTATTATGTACGCTAAACCGTTACGAAAGCACTTAAAAAATAAAAGACTGAATATAAAATTTTTACATGAAAACTGTGTCCATTTCTAAGTTCTTTCCTTGGAACTGAGAGAGCGAAATCTACTGCAGTGGAAGCATGAGGATCTAATAAAGGTAAATCGTTTTCATTATTTGTGCAGCAAATATTATGTAGAACAGCAGTAGCAACAATTATGCTCTGGACTTTTTTGTGATTTAAGCGAACTCCAAGTGACAGAATTGGGAAGCGCCTTTTCCAAACACCATAGCTCCTTTCCACGTTACAACGCGTTCTTATTAAAGACTCATTGAATAAGTTTTCTTCTGGAGTTATCGGTTTAGACAAAGGTGTTATCATAAACTTTTCATTTGGATAACCACTATCTGCAACAATTAAACTATCCCCGAATTCACCGTTTTCGAAACGAGAATAAATCCTGGAATTTCTTAATATATTTGAGTCGTGAGCAGATCCGGGCCAGCGAGCAACAATGTTTGTTATCTTTAAGTTTGCATCACACATTGTTTGGACGTTAATGGAGAAAACTCCTTTTCTATTTCGATAAAGCTCTGAATTATTGCCACCTATGGAATATGTCAATATTTAATAGTATTTTGTGAGTTCGTCTACTAGGCAATAAACAAAAGCAGGTACCTGGTGAGATTATCTTCACGTGCGTACCATCCAAAGCACCTATTACTGTGGGAAACTTAGCAATAATGTAAAATCCTTTATAAGCTTCATATTTTTGGCTGTCATCTTTTGGAAATATTATGAACCGTTCTCTT
>NW_016242753.1:0-1016 GCF_001687245.7 Rhagoletis zephyria | reverse complement strand
AAATTTCATGTGCGGCGTTGGCACATGGAG
Organism: Rhagoletis zephyria; assembly: GCF_001687245.7. NCBI lineage: Eukaryota > Metazoa > Arthropoda > Insecta > Diptera > Tephritidae > Rhagoletis > Rhagoletis zephyria. The sequence goes on along the minus strand of NW_016242753.1, from coordinate 986 downwards.
AGAGTATTCGCTTAACAAAACTGGGAATCCCGGTTCGAATCGCAGCTGGCGCAAATTTTTATTGTTATTTTTTAAATGTGACTAATCGCTTTTTATACCCGTTNGTTATTTTTTAAATGTGACTAATCGCTTTTTATACCCGTTCGGGTATAAAGGGGCAATTAGTCTCTTCATAGGACATGCCCGAACAAAAGCGAACAGTTCATTCCATATAAAGAGATCAAAAGTGGTTTTAGTCGCATGCTCCTTTGCGATTTCTCTCGGAGTCATCCCGGATTAGTCGCAATTTTTGCAGGGTTAGCTCAACTACGTTTATGTGTGTATGTATGTATGTGGTACAGCGCAGTCACGTCGCTCATACACATCTCTTTCGTCTTTGTGAGCTCGTGTTTGATCGGCACTGACCCTGCAAAAAATTGGACTAATCCGGGATGACTCTGGGAGCAATCGCAAAGGAGCATGTGACTTATACCACTTTTAATCTCTTTATATGGAATGAACTGATCGCTTTTGTTCGAGCATGTCCTATGAAGAGACTAATTGTTCCCCTTTATACCCGAACGGGTATAAACAGCGGCTAGTCTCTTTTAAAAAATAAAAATTAAAATTTGCGCCAGCTGAGATTTGAACCTTCAGTTTAGTTAGGCGAATACTCTCTCTGCGTGCCAACACCGCACATGAAATTTCATTGACTCAGTGACCTCCATTAGTACCCTTATGAGACTAGTTGGGACTAATTAATGCCCAATTGTACCCGATTGAGAGTAATCTCGGAATACTCTTTTTAGAGATTAGTCCCACAATTTTTTGCATGGAATGTACAGAATTTTCGCGTAGCAATGCGCTGTATTTGGCGACCAAATAGGCTAATGCTTGAACGTATTTGTATTTTTTGTAACTTTACACCCAAGAAAGGGTGTTTATCTTCCAAGAATAAAAAAAAATAAGTATGCCACTCTGTTTCCTTTTACAAATGCTTCGTTTTA
>NW_016242752.1:864-1016 GCF_001687245.7 Rhagoletis zephyria | reverse complement strand
ACAGAATTCGTTAGACATGTCGATAAAGGAGTTTACGAGGATTGTCGTTGATTAAAAAGACAAATATGGCAATATTGACGTTTGACACTCAATATTTAAAAGAAACATTTTATTGTTGCGCGTATTATTGTTGTCGAGATTGTTGTTTGTGA
>NW_016242752.1:0-746 GCF_001687245.7 Rhagoletis zephyria | reverse complement strand
AAAAAAACAGAAGCGCAAAAGCTACTACGGAGCAGTACCATAGGATGCTGGACTTTTTATTTTGCAATAAGGGTCTCGTGCAAGGCGAATTTAATAAGGTAATGTTAGCCGTATATAAGTAAAAAATTCCATTACAACAAACACATCATTTTGACGTTATACTTTCCACGTCTAAAAATTTAGCTGTGGCTCTAGTTTTCGACGTAACAGTAATTGAAAATTTGTTAAAATTTTTATGTTTTTTTTAATAACTCCGACAAAGTCCGTTAAAGTCATTTTATTAAACTTTATCACGTGACTATTTTGTAAAATAACCTTCATTATAAAAATCAGTCATGTTAAAAATTTTATTAAAACAACACAAAAACTGAGTTATTTACAAACAAGTTAAAATTGAAGCAAATGTTCAAGTGTCGTTATCTCGAACACTGGAGCAAATCTGACAAAAAGGGGGGAGCCATTGAACTTAGAATGCCCCAATTAAGTGAGTTCAACTATCAAAACCTTTGCCTAAGTTTTCAACTTGCACAGTGTAATAAATAAAAAGAATAATAATAATAAGCACATCTATATGTGATAAATGTTTATTTATTAGCTATTTTTTATTATAATAGTTTGCTTACCGATGAATTTTGCCTAATTTTTCTCAATAAAAACTTAAACCAATTCTATTAAAATAAAAAATAAAATAAAAAATAAAATATTCGTAGCTAGGCTATCTACAAATTTCGTTAGACAACTGTCAA
>NW_016242751.1:0-1016 GCF_001687245.7 Rhagoletis zephyria | reverse complement strand
ACCGCTCTAGAAACTGTTGGTTCATATTGTCAGTGGTTAAAAGAGAATCCGACATATATACCGCCCGCTATTGAGTTGTTGGTTCGTGGTTTAAATTCTAACATGTCTGCCCAGGCCACGTTGGGACTTAAAGAGCTTTGCTGTGTGTGTCAACTGCAAATGAAACCATATGCTGAACCACTCTTAAATGCTTGCCAATCGTCATTAGCTTCGGGTCAAATGAAAAATTCTGATTGTGTGCGTTTAATGTACAGCATCGGTAAACTAATGAGTTTACTTCCAGCTGCTAATATACCAAACTATTTAGACATCATAGTGAGCCCTTGCTTTGAGGAGCTACAAGCAATTTGCCAGAGTGAAAGCGTAAGAATGCAAGGATTATAAATTTGATGTAAATATGTTAAAAGTGCCCTCCTTTTTGAATTTAAAGAGAACGCCTGCAGCACGCGTTCGTACAATATTTCGCCTGAACATGATATCAACATTATTTTCCTCGTTGAATACAGACTTAGATGAAGATGATCAAATTGAAGATCTGGAAAATGTGCAGCCTGTACTAATTGTGATGCAGAAAACAATGCCAATATTTCGACAAATTGCTGAGCTCTGGGTGGAAGAATTAGACGTCCTTGAGGTACGGATTACAATACTAAAAGAAGGGTGTTCATTGATTAATTTAAAATGTTAATGCTTTCTCTATATAGACTGCTTGTACTGCCTTGCAACATGCAATAGTCAATCTCAAATCTAGTTTTCGACCCATGTTGCAAGACCTCTGTTGCTTTATTGTAGCTATTTTCCAAACTCGCTGCTGTGCACCCACACTGGAGATATCGAAAACGGTTACAAGTTTTAATATTTCATTATAAAACGTATAAATTAAATAAGCTGTTTTTGTTTTGAATTTTGCAATAGGCCATTGTAATCTTTTACAAGGACGAGGGGTGCAAGTCTCTGATGCAACAACTTATGGTAGAATTTGTACTTCACAGTTTTAAGTTGTTCGAGGTGAGTTA
>NW_016242750.1:216-1016 GCF_001687245.7 Rhagoletis zephyria | reverse complement strand
GGACAGAGTAGACAGATCACTGAGGCGAGTGTTGTGGGAGACTAATTTGTGGGGAGCAATAATAAAAAGGGGGATAATTTGACAAATCAGAACGGCTGAAATCGATCGCGGTAAGAGAAATAAATCGACGTGAAATCGCGATTCGCATGAATTCCGCAGCATCCGTTTTGATTTATGTTGTTTTGTTTGAACTTTTAAGTGCGTTTGTACTAGCTGTTGTCAAGTGTTTAGAGGGTAGAGTTGTCTAAAAGAACAAGAGGAGGGTCTAATCACCAGAGCAAATGATCATTTTCTGGAAGTACCTTTTTCATTTTCATTTTTACACAAATAAACGAGAAGTAATTTTTGCATAGCAACAGCGTACAATCGATAGTTAAAATTATTTTAATTGCAATTAAAAAAAGTTTAGTTGACAATTGTGAAAAATGCTTACAAAGTTACAGAGAATACCAATTACTCAAAAACTTTGACTTTGATAAGTTCAACTACCTTTGGAGTACATTTTGGCTCAGCAAACAAAAGATTAAAGTTAGTAGTGGACACTAATAAGAACACTAAAGGTGAACATTATTAGTTATTGCACTTCCAGTACATTTGCACTTATACTGGACTGATTCAGGTGGTCAATTAGACAAAAAAGACAAAAACACATTTAACAACCTGTCAACAAAAAACAACAGCGGAAATAGAAGTAACAATTTTAGGAGAAAAAATGATAGTAATTAGCACTCTTGGATTGTTTTATTGTTTCCTCAAAAACTGTAGTGCACCTCTCTTTTGGTGTAGCTGGGTAGTTAAGG
>NW_016242750.1:0-166 GCF_001687245.7 Rhagoletis zephyria | reverse complement strand
GGCATCTCCCATTTCCGGAGCGTAAAATCGCGCAAAGGCAAACAAAAGCTCTAATTAAATTAATTATTACTCACTTCGCACACAGACAAACTCTTTGGACCGCTGGACTTTAGCCGACGCGACCTGGCGGCGCTGAACATCATGCGCGGCCGTGACAACGGCCTCG
>NW_016242749.1:0-1016 GCF_001687245.7 Rhagoletis zephyria | reverse complement strand
CGGGGCGTATACGTTACATACGCAACTACGGTTATATGAGTACGTGTGGTTGCTTTTACTTGTTTTTTTTTACACCCTTTTTAATTTTTAATTTAAATACAATTTTTCGATGGAATCTTGTTCTTTATACAAAACTAAAGATAATTCATTTTCTAAGATAGGCGTATCACCATTTTCGACCAAAAACACGTTTTTCTCGAAAACTGTAACAACTCGTGAGATTTTATCATTTAGGAGAATCTTAAAAATATTAAAAATTAGAGCTTATTAAATATAGTTGAATTTTGTGATCAAACAATGCAATTTAAGCCCGTTGAGACAATTTGTAGCGAAGTGGAGAAATCCACTTAAGATTGGAAAATAATGCCTGGACATTTTAAAATTTCCAATAGTGAATAGTGCAAAGCCGCTGTGTATGTTGTCATAGATCGGGAAGATATTGAAAGTAGTTAAGAGTTGTAGCCAACAAGTAGATAAGGATAAGTTCATTCAATTTACAGTGGACGTCTTTACACACAAGTGTGCGAAGTTTCCGTTGTGATATTCTTTCGGTTGGATGTTGAGCACGCCCCTAGAAATGTAACCAATTAATTTTATTTATAAAGCTTTAAATACGTCAAACTATTTACGAGTTTAAGTATGAAAGACAGTCGAAAAAGTGTTTATGAAAATATACTAAAATGCAGTTAACTCATCCTGAAACGCACACCACTTCCCACCCTCTTATTCAGCTAAGTGCTGTCCGTAAATACAGAAGGAGAATTAGAGTAGAGTTCAAAGACCCTAGTTTATTCCAATTATCTCCGCTAAAGAGTCATTTCCAAAGCGCAAGTAAATATGGTGTAGTGTAGAAACTTAAACTTAGCTGGGAATATGTCTAGTATTTTTAAGTAACCAAATCTTTTGCACACCAAATTTGCCAGGGCGACTTGTCTGACGTTATTGCAACTTGGCATGAGGGTCTGCTAAGGTGAAATTAGGCATACCATGGAGAGCCTTAGTTGGGTTAGCGCTTC
>NW_016242748.1:0-1016 GCF_001687245.7 Rhagoletis zephyria | reverse complement strand
ATACATATTGATTTACTGAAATTTGTCGATTAATCGAATCGAAGTTTTTGGAATTTTTGAAATATATCGCGTTATCAAGATTTCAAGGTTATATACATAAGTTTACCGAGCTAGAACTGCTTATCGAAATTTGTCATGTTACCAGCGTATAACGAGTTATTGAAATTTGTCGATAGCTTTCGAAAAATGTGGAGCTATCAAAATTAACCGAGCTATCGAAATTTATAGAGGTATCCAAAATTTGAAATTATCGCTTTGTGTCAGGTATATGTATATATTTTTGAGTTATCGGAATTTATCGAGCCCTTGAAATGCACGGTTATCGAAATTTATTGGCAATTATCGAAATTAGTCAAGTTATGAAATTTTGTTGAGTTGAGTTATCCAAAGACGTTCAAATATAAAAAAAAATTGTAGCCACGTTTAAGTTCCAAAGCAGGAGATTTTCCGACATTTGTAAGAAAAGCAATTAGTGGCGCCGGGGAATCTGTCATACCCGATATGTCACGTCCGTTATCACATTTTCATTCAATATAAAACCAACAACGAATTGCTTCTGATTAAATATGAATTGGTTGTAATGGTCCGTAATTTGACTTTAAATATATAAAGAATGTTTAAGAAGCGACGCATAGAGTTTTGCTAATGTACTCTGAAACCACTTCTGTTTCTGTCACGTCCGTTATGATTTCCTTTTCATCGATGTTCCCGACACCAGTGTTCCAAGCGCACCTAATTTTCATGTCAACCAAAAGACGGTTTATAAGCTACACAGCGGCAAATTATTTTTGTAAGTGGCTTCCGCTTTTGCATGATTTATTTAATGCTCTTTGATATTGTCAAACTGCTTAGCCATCGCTTTAGTTCATACTAGTTAATGAACTAGTATTTTTACTGACTGGTTTGTGTTTCCACTGCAGGGAATGTACATATGTGTTTATGTATGTACATATTTAAATTTGTACTACCCCTGCAGCGGGTTCGGAGACAATTGTCGCTTTCGTACTAGTTACATT
>NW_016242747.1:0-1016 GCF_001687245.7 Rhagoletis zephyria | reverse complement strand
AAGCAAAATGTTGTTTGCTCACATTTAGTATATGCCTGCATATGTACATTAAAGTGGACCAAAAATATATGTAAAAAAATAAGGTCACATTTTTAATGCCGCCACCCCCTATGATTGTTCTATACCGACAAAAAATAAACCCCTTTTTTATCTCAAAGTTTTCAATGTATTTTATATGGGGATAAAACCACTTTTCGTAGAAATAGTGTAGAAGTCTTGCAAATCAATATTTGTCGATCGGAAAATTTTGCATGTTTTCAGGGGACNTTGCAAATCAATATTTGTCGATCGGAAAATTTTGCATGTTTTCAGGGGACTCCCAGTAATAGTACCCAATTGTTCCTTTAACCATTTTTTCATGGTAACTATATTTTATAGGTCCTAGAAAATGCAATGGGGGGACCAATACAATATCTTTAATCATAAAAAATGGTTAAATCAACAATTGGGTATTAATATCTGAAGTCTCCTGAAGAGAACCACAGTTTTACGAATGAAAAATATTGATTTTCAAGAGTTTTATACCATTTTTACGAAAATATGTTTTTTTCCCCATATAAAATACATGGAAAACTTTGAGCGCTATGAGCACTCCCTAAATATTTTTTGATTTAAAAAAAAAATAGGGGTATATTTATTTTCGGTTCAGAACAGTCCTAGGCGGCGGCGGCATTAAAATTCCGACTTTATTATTTTGGACCACTCTAATATACATATTTACATATGTACATATAGCANTATGTAGTGCATATTTTTAACTTCTTCTGGCGAGGCGACATCTATCTCTAGAGTTTTTCTAATTGTATATCTTTGATATGATACCTACGACGAGGTTGATATCTAGACTAGGTTTGCCATAAATACCTTTGCTATATTTATAGCATAAAATGATGGTCTGGACATACAATATTGCAAGTTGATAAAAACGTTGTAATTAATAAATTCATTAGTGCAATAATTTGCAATGACGTCTTGATTTTGTTTGTTAAATAAAAATGCCTTCAACTCAGCGAGTT
>NW_016242745.1:0-1016 GCF_001687245.7 Rhagoletis zephyria | reverse complement strand
TTAAAATTATATTGGATCATATGTATACGAGCATTTATGTGCATACATATACTATTTACTTATAGTATATACATAGCAATTTCAGAAAGTAAGTCAGGAGCACACAATTTCACTTTTGTTGTTGTACTCCTAATAGTGTAACTCCAGACCTGGTAAATAAATGCATATACAATGAAGCCTCCGTGTATAAGTTTGCTTACTTCTAATACACATGAAAAAGGTGGGATGGGATTTTAAGTAAGCACATTAGCAGCTTAATATTTTCAGCGTGTTTAAAAAACTCTTCTTGTAATAAGAATATTAAATTTACTTCTTTCAGCAATGATCTTATATAAAGTGCCATAAAGTAAGAGTTCTCATTTTTAATAAGTGTATATATCCAGGAGGCCAAGGCACCAAAGAGATATAAAAGTGGGTATAAATCTTATTTATGCTATCCATGAAATATATCGAGAATATTTACTCCATGATTTTGAAGATTGAAGTGACGGCGAATACCGCAGACGATGGACAGTTATGCTGTATAAGCTCTACTACGACATAGATATAGTGGACTCTAACATACAGCAGCAGCGAAGGCTTGATCATGTCCAACAAAAGGCTGTCATGCTCCAGCCGAGAATGTACCAGCTGATCTCATCTTACCATAAGCGTCGTATATGGCAGCCCTCTTACCAACGCTGTTATTCAATAAGACGATTAAGAAGATCTACTACGACAGTTTGAAGGAAAGTGCGTAAATTACCATTTTATAAATATTACTTATGATTTGGATAATGCACTTTCATTTTTTTTATAACCGCTGGGATACGCCTTGTCCATGTCAGTTACTCTCACTTCAGCTCTGGTCTTTTCAGTCATTGAGTCCGGTCTTTGAAGTAACAAAATCTGTGCATCTTAGGTATTATGGCGGGTATCCCTGGCAATATTAATGGCTGTTTGTGCTGCTTGCGTAGCCGGCGTATAGCGTTGGTACTGTCGGAAGAACTTTTAATCATCTGCTGACTTGTGGCGAG
>NW_016242744.1:0-1016 GCF_001687245.7 Rhagoletis zephyria | reverse complement strand
TCAAGTCAGCACCCTTCAGTCACTCGTAAAGTACTTATATAAGAAATCTGAGAAATGTGTATTGTCCGAATCAGTTATCCTGGATGCAATCTTGCATTTACCTCCGCCTGATGTAATTGCTCGATAAGCGATCATTATTGAAGCTGTAAAATACTTAAAGAAGACGTTGATGAAACCCGCAAACTTGAAGTCATTCGACTAAAAAAATACAACTAAAATTATGTTCTTTAACGTTTTTACTTACATCCTAAAAAAAAAANTTGTGCCAATGCAATTTTTTTCAATGAATAATGACTTAAACTTTTTGGTAATAAAATGCAATAATACTACATTTTTTAATAAGTATATTGCTTGACATTTATTTTCTTTGAAAGTACAGTTTATATACTTTTTTGTACTAAGATGATGGTGAGTGCCATGATTCTTCATCGTTCTAATCATTCTCACCAAATGATACTGAAACAAAAGATTTATCACAATGTTTTCACTGTCTGGATTTTTAATAACCTAGCTCCAAAGGGGCGGTTAATTTGGACGTAATTTTATTGTCTATTCTTTAGCCTCCCATTATTAGTTAAAACAGAAACCTTTGTGATTATAGTTCTATCTATATTTTATATTCATTTAATTTAGAATTATGTTGTGAAACGCTAATAAGACAAAATGTTAACCATAACACCAGAAATATTAGGTTAAGCATGCATTTATTGTAGCCTAGTGGAAGAAGATAAACATGTTTAACAGCCAAGTAGCCCTGAATGCTTAAGGTTCTGATATACATGTAAAAGGCACTCATACGTACGGTGACCATATTTTCGGCAGCCGAATACGGGACAAAAAATCATTTTTCTATACAATCTTTTGTGAAAGCAGCACATAGAATATTTATCAAAATTTATAACATTTATTATTAATAATTTTTCTTATCTTTAAAGTTTATTTAAAGTAACCACGTGTGTTAACTCCTGTTCGCTTTTATGTACGATTACTAGGTAACAACAAAAGAATTAAAAAAA
>NW_016242743.1:0-1016 GCF_001687245.7 Rhagoletis zephyria | reverse complement strand
GGTCACTAGGTCGTCGCCATGATGGTTCTTACCGGAGTTCGCCCTGGTCTTGAAACTTTCCATAAGGCGGCTAAATTTCCAATACAATGTTTGAGCGTTTTTCCTTTAATCCAGCAATTCAAACTCTTCACACTCACGTAAATATTTCGGCCTTTCTATTCTTATTGCGGCAAATAGGTCTCACTGCCCTCTTCAGTTCCCTATAACGGTCCCACATGGATCGCGTTTCGCGTGACCCTGTAGGGGCATCTTTTTTTTCTGCAGCTTCTTGTCGCTACTCATCGTACCAGTTGTTCTTTGGGGCTCGCTTAAATCCTTCTTCGGCGGGGGTACATAATGAGCGGGAATGCGGGAAATGTGGTTCTCTAAGAGCAGGTGTGAGAGTCGAATGGCGAATATAATGTCATTTCGTCGCATTGTTGGGCATAAATTTTTTGATGCACAGAGGCGGGTGTGTATCTTGGCTGCAATAAAATAGTGGGTCGGGTCGTTGTTTGGCCCTCGGAGTGTACGTACGTCTAAAACACAGAAAGCATGCCTTCCGTCTATCTGATGTTTCGTCGTGGTGGCTAAATTTTCCGACAGCGGCACCAAAGATCCCTTCCTTGCCCACCTTGGCATTGAAATCGCCAAGCACAATTATCATATCGTATCTGCGCCCATGCGCCGATGGAAGAAAAGGACGAGGCGTCCAAACAAATAGGAACAGAATGCAGTTGGTCTCATTACATACACATAAAATGTGTTTTAATTGCCTTTAAGCTAAAGTGAATTAAGCGCAACCTTTTCAATTCAGTTCAGAAAAGAAACTTATTGCCATAGAAAAAGTCGCACAGTTCAGTAATTAGATTTTCTCTGCTATTCATCTGCATATACGCAACTGGGCATATATACATACTCGTATACTTAAAAATAAGCTTGTGGCGAATAGCTTTAAAGAATATAAAATTTAAAATAAGCCCATTGAAATCGCTCAGCTTGCCACCTGCCAGACGTCTACGGTCATACACAAAGGT
>NW_016242742.1:0-1016 GCF_001687245.7 Rhagoletis zephyria | reverse complement strand
CACACACCTAAGTTCTGCACTAATAAACAGATGAAGATGTACAGAGGTGGTAGTGAAGGATGGAGGAGAATCGGCTCAGTCTGGCGCGAGATGAAGCCTAGATGTGAGGTAGTGGTGGGCAAGCAGCAGTTTGAGGCAATTGTCGACACAGGGTCTGATGCGACAATCCTGCCGCTGAAAACTGCCCCGTCAGAGACGCCCTCCACCAATTTGACGATGGCAGACGGCCAGAGTCAGATGATTGCTCATGGGCCAGCCGAAGTGACGCTGACGGTAGCAGGCAAACAGCTCCGGCACCCAGCGTACTTTGCCGACATTGAGCCAATTGTCGGGGCTGACCTGCTGAAGGAACACAAGGCAGTCATAGACATGGCCAATGGNTGACCTGCTGAAGGAACACAAGGCAGTCATCGACATGGCCAATGGGAAACTCACCCTGAACAAAGTCACTGAGACGACTTCAGGAGAACTCTGCAAACTCGTCCACGAGGAATACAGCGACCTGCTCACCGGGCTAGGGAAAACAGACCTAGTGGAGCACAGCATCGACACGGGAGACAGCCGACCGATTGCCATCAGAGGCCGACGCATCCCAGCGCACCATGTCGAAGCAGTCGGCCGACACGTCCAGGAGTTGCTTCAGACGGACGTCATCGAAGAAGCAGAGAGTGACTGGCTTTTCCCACTGGTCATTGTGAAGAAGCCAGACGGCTCAATGAGAATGACACGCGACCTTCGGGCATTGAATGACATCACCCTGAAGGACAAATTCCCAATGCCGCGCCACGACGAGTACCTCGAGCGCATCGCAAGAGCTAAGATCTTCTCGCGAATAGACCTGAGACGTGGCTACTATCAGGTGATGCTGAAGAAGGAGGATCGGAAGAAGACGGCGTTTGCAGTCAACGGAAGGCTGTACCATTTTAAAAGAATGCCTTTCGGAGCCTGCAACGCCCCGCAAACCTTCCAAAGGCTGATGCAGAAGGTCCTCGGAGACCTGAGCTACGTCTGCATCT
>NW_016242741.1:0-1016 GCF_001687245.7 Rhagoletis zephyria | reverse complement strand
TACAATTAAAAATTAAAAGATATATAATAATAAATATAAAAATATATTTGTCAAAAATATTACATAAAAAGAAACAGCTCACCACTGTGCTCTGCAATTGCTGATATTGGCAGCAAAGTCAACCTGATTGTTGCTGCGGCTGCTGTGCCAGTTGCCACGGTTTAATGTCGTTGTTGTTGCTGCTGCTTGTTACTATTGTTACTACTGGCGCTGAAAGTGGTACGTGACGCTGCTGATGTTCACGTTGATTTTCCTGCTGCTACTGACGCTGTCGCTGTCTGTTGTTGTACGCAGTTGTTGTTATTGGAGTTGGTGTTGACGTTGATGAGTAAGAAAGATATCGCCGCTTCTTAAGTGGTGAACTTGAATCGTTAATTCTTCTCTGTTATGAAGTAAATGTTGTGGTTGTAGTTGAAACAGCTTCTGTGACTAGCTGAAGCTGAAGTAAATGCTAATGCTGACGCTGTTAGTTTTAATTGATGCTTATTGTAGTGGCGTTTGTATTCCCTGCATGCTATGCTAACTTGGACACTGGATGAAGCAACCTCTGTTGTAGTTCCGGGAATTTGCCAAAACTGAAGACTTGCATGGCACGCAGGCCTCTCGTGATATTTTCAAATCGGCAAAGGCACAATTGTGGTTCACAAAGATACATACAGTCAGTCAATAAAGTTTAGTTACAGCGAATTTTTTACAATACGGGCAACTATTTTTTAAATATTTTATTTTTGGATAATTTTTTATAAAAATATGGGCAATTCTACAACTAAAAACCCAAAAATCAGAGTTCCGAACCATGAAATTAAAGAAAATTCCGCAAAATTTCATTCAAATATTGCACTTTTTATTTACGCTCCAAGAAGGCCAATATGCCCTGAATGCCTGCAAGACGGCTTTAGGCAAAAAATGGGGAATAAAACCACACTTAGTATACTGGATGTACACGACTGTGATAAGACCCATCCTCTTCTACGGGGTCACCGTATGGTGGCCTGCGCTAAACAACACCTTATCCA
>NW_016242740.1:0-1016 GCF_001687245.7 Rhagoletis zephyria | reverse complement strand
AACTTGTTTATTAAATTGATTTCGAGTGGCGCTTGGTGCTTACTGAATTTATACGGAGTGATTGTGCTTCGGGAGTCTCCTTCAACAGATACCCTATTCAAATTGGAACCGACTGGCTTTTCGGTATTATTCTGGATGTCATCAGACTTTCGACGTTTCTTCGCACGGTTCTGCTTCAGAAAGAAATGCAGCGCTTCATCATCAGTATCGGCAGAGAGCAGCGGGAACTCTTTAGTTGTGAATTTAGGCTGCTCATTCTTAGTTTGGTTGTCGTCTATTAAAAGATCTTTGACTATAATAGCGGCAATATTTGACAATAAAATACTTTCCATTGTTGAGTTAACTATTCGTACAAGGCAAGGCGAATTTATACAAGGTTAGAGCTGGGAAACTATCGATGTCACTATCGATAGTATCGATGGGTTTTGACTATCGAAAACATCGATGGTTTTGTAAGCACTATCGATAGTTTTCACGCATACATACATTACTGCAGACCTCCACAGGCAAACACCGATGTCCTGCCGATGTCCTATCAACTGTCATTTTGACGAACAATATGATTGCAAGTTTTTGTGTGTGGACACTTTGATGTCTTGAAATAATCATTTANAAACATTTAAATCTTTAAAAAACTTGCTGAATAATTTCCTAAAACGTAATCATAAATAATCCAACAGGGACAGATTTTTATTTTGATTTAATATCAAAATTTCATCGATGTTACCACCAGCACGATTTCTTTCAAATGAAAATATGGCTGTCAAACTATCGAATTGCCTGCAATAGATGTCAAGCAGTAAACGCTGACATATATTGCAGCCCAGGAGAAAGAGGCGTTAACTATGTAATTAACTATTGATATTATGCTTAATTAAGCATTTATACTATACTTTACCTACATTTTGTATATATATTTTATCCTAGAAAAGACCGTTTTCTTATCATGAGGCGAAATTCCCCACAGTAGTGTTGCAATTGTTGAAAAACTGCTATAAGGTTTATTACTGTATATA
>NW_016242739.1:0-1016 GCF_001687245.7 Rhagoletis zephyria | reverse complement strand
GACCGGCACCGGTCCGCGGACCACCACTTTGACGAGCACTGCCCTAGATCATCTCGTCTTATTATAGGTTTTTATTTAATTTTTTGCGCCGAGCTCTTAAAAGCGGATTGTGCGATTAATCAATTAATAAGAGTTATAATAAATTTAATAATTGCGCAGTAATATTGCAAAAAATATGTTGAAACAAATATTTTTTAAAATTATGCGTATTTTTATAGAAAATTGTTTGCACATCACTAATATNCTTGAAAACAATATTATAAAAAATCTAATTTTTAAAATAAGATTTCTAAAATTGAGTTCATGAATTTTATTAAAAACAAAATTGGCGATTTTTTTTCAGAAAGATCCCTTTAAGTTTTTGGTTCTCTTAAGGTGTAGACATATACATATGTAAGTATATAAGCAAATTTTTTTGTTTTGTGCTATTGTAAGATAGTTCAAATTTATAAAATTTTATAGGTAAGAAGTTAGTATTAAAAACTTAAAAGAAAAGACTAACCTTGAAAAAATATTACGAAATTGAAAAAAAATTACTTTCTGAAAAATTACCAGTTTTGGTAAAAATTCTCAAGCAGCAACACTGATTTCACACAACATGGCAAATCGCTCTTACAATAGTACAACTCATTCGTCACGCATTCAAATGCCAAGCACTGCTCTGCTGAGCCTCGCTATCGGCATGTCACCTCTAAATGCGCCTATATTAGGACATCAGAGAAAGTGTCACATACACATGCAATACATACTTGTAAAAGCGATAGTTATGTATATCCTTTGCTTGATCCGTTCGGCTGCGACAAGTGTGCGCTGCAGCGATGATTGCTTTGCCTTCTAGCCCTGCCTTCGGGATGCAATTGGCCATAGCATTGTCATTTGTCCATTTGAATTTAAACGTATTTTCCTTGCCTGTAAGCGTGTGTATGCGGGAAAGTAGTGTGCAAGTATGTGTTAAGTACTTTTACTATAAGTACTTGACATTTAGTTGCTCTTCGGTTGATGTGCGTGCCAGCAAC
>NW_016242738.1:0-1016 GCF_001687245.7 Rhagoletis zephyria | reverse complement strand
TAAAACCTTTCGCCTGCGGCGCTTTAAAATAAAAACAATACTTCGAAAAGTAATGAAAATTTGTTATAAAAAATCGCGCGATTTTTTATTTAAAATTTTTGCCTACGGTGCTTAACAAAAATACTTCTGTATATAATGAAAATTGTTTGTAAAAAATCGCGCGATTTTTTATTAAACTTTTTCGCCTGCGGCGAAAATTGGTAATTCAATATATAATAAACATTTTTATTGAAATTAATTTTTCGCCCGTGGCTTTTTTTTATGTAAAACAGTATTTCAATATCAAGTGAAAATTTTCAGTAAACACCCGCGAGTTTTTTTACGTTCTCATCATCTGGCAGCACCAACCTCTGTGTTCATTTCCAACACCTCCATGTAATAAATAGGGCTGTTCAGGATGTTGTGCACATGCTCTTGCATATTCGTTGCATTTGTAAATTCACAACAATAAAATGCACATAGTTGCCATGGCAGCAAGCGTAAAATTTGCAAATGCAATTCCATCTGCAAATCCCCGACCATTTCCACAACATCCTGAAAAGCCCTAATGAAATTTGGTGAATTGTGCAAATTTAAAAGTTAATAACTTTTTAAATAGAAGCTTCCGCGCCTTTATTTATATANAGTTCATTTATCAAAATGATAAATTTATCATTCTATCAAGTTTATCAGCAGTTTATCACTTTTGATTAAGACCCCTGATCTGTACAATAGGAATGTCGGAAAAACATCGATGCATCGAAAATCTCGATGTTTTGCTTCGATGCATCGAAAATTTTCCACTCGATGTATAAATAGTCGATGTATCGATGCATCGATGTATCGATGTTTTTTGAAAACTGACATCTACGGTACATCGAACCGTCATTACAGTTATTCAATTGTTCAAAAAGAAGAAGTAACTTTGGCCAAAAAATTGAAATGGCTGCAAGAAGTTCCGTTAGAAACATAATTAGCTCAGTTGCAATAATTTATTTCAAATTTTTTACAATTTTGCTAATAACATATTTTGTTGT
>NW_016242737.1:0-1016 GCF_001687245.7 Rhagoletis zephyria | reverse complement strand
TTTAAATGATAGAAACAAATTTTTTAATATACAAAAATTTATAATTTTCATATTAAATTTCAATTTGTAAACGCTTGATAATTTATTTCTGTGCTAGAATTCCAATTCTTGATAAATACTATAAAATTCACAAATTATAAAAAAAAATTAATTATCAAGTGCACAGAATCGTAAGTCCGTCTAACCAGGGTGCGGACAATAACCGGCTTTTAGCTTCAGGCGCTAAACGGTTAAGTAGAATATCAAGCAAAATTGATGAGTACGCGGCACCTAGCGGCAATTTACCAAATCAATATTCCGATATACATTAATAGAATAGCTTCAGTGGGTTTAGGATTTTGATTCTTTCGAATTTTTAAACTCCCAACGCCCTATAAACATATCTCTTCTTCTTCTTTTTTGGCGCTGTAACCGCCGAAACGATTTTGGCCGTGTTCAGCAAAGCACGCCAGTCGCCTCCTTTCTGTGCCAACTGACGCCAATTGGAAATGCCAAGTGAAGCCAAGTCCTTCTCCACCTGATCTTTCCATCGCAGTTGGGGCGTCCCTATTCCTCTGCTACCACCAGCGGGTTCCGAGTTAAATACTATCACTACGTTACTATGTCGCCATTGTTGTTTNATTAAAGGTTTTCGACGTTAAGCTTTCCTTACATATTTGGGCGCACGCTTTTTGTTGCACAGAGGCGTGTGCCTACCTTGGCTGCAACCAGATAGTGGTCCGAGTCGATGTTTGGGTCTCGGACTGCGCGTAGGTCTAAAACACTGGGAGCGTGCCTTCCATCTATCACAACATGATCGATTTGATTTCTCGTTTTTCGATCCAGAGACAGCCACGTAGCTTGATGGATCTTTTTTTGCTGGAGCCTAGTACTGCATACTACCATATTTAGGGCCCCGGCGAAGTCGATCAGCCTCAATACCTTGTCGGACGCTCCGTCGTGGAGGTTGAATTTTCCGACGGTGGTCCCAAAGATCCCTTCCATGCCCACCCTGGCATTGAAGTCGCCAAGCACGA
>NW_016242736.1:0-1016 GCF_001687245.7 Rhagoletis zephyria | reverse complement strand
ATACAAAAGTATAGGTTCAACTTCTTGCACAATCGCATATACATACATACATAGTTTGTAATATATGCATAAACATCTCTTTGCACATGCTGCTTCCACGAGAACTCTGCAGTGGCACTAATTGCGAATTGGAAAGTCCAAATGCTTGGAAAATTTTTGGAAACTAGTTTGGGATGCATTGAAAATTCTAAACTTCCATAAAATTACTTAAACATAAATGATTTTCCTAGAGCAGTTACATAGTTGGTGCAGAAGTTGTAATTCCGTAAATTCTAGCCAATGCAAAAAAGAGAATGTGTAAAAAATTTTTAGATTTTAAAATCTTTCGCTTTTTGTATTTTCAAAGCGAACATAAAACTGCGCTTTTTACGGTTTAAATAGAAGATTTTCAATAATTTATGTTAATGTGAAAGGCCTTAAATTGATAAATAAGAAATTTAATTTGCGTTTTTAACTAAAAATAAACAAATAAGTTTTACATAAATGAGAAGAAAATGAATACGAGTAGTTGAATAGGGTAATTCCAAATAAATTCATACATACGTACACAGTATATAGTATAGCATATGAAATAATAATTAATTTTAATTGAAAACATACTTCCTTCTAACACCGATAATTCAAAATTAAAATTTTTTTAATTATTTGTTTGTATCCATATTTGTATTGTAAGTTAGAAAAATGCTTTATTTACTTGGCAATTGTGTTAATTAACACTGCGAAGATGACCACTCGCTAGAAAAATGAGCAAACAAGTGTTTAACTGTCGACAAAAAATGATACGAATCGCCGCGGAAAAAATCATTAAAATTGCGAGCCTAATTGGAATTTATTTGCCCAGCAGGAACTATTTTATATTTAAGTATTATTGGCTTTAAGAGGGTCATATGTACATGAGCAAATCTGACGAGTTGTTGCCTTACATCGACAAAAACGTGAACAAGATTCCATCGCGAAATTGTGTTTAAATGAAAACTTAAAAATTATATACTAAGGGCCAATTTCACCGTGCGTAG
>NW_016242735.1:0-1016 GCF_001687245.7 Rhagoletis zephyria | reverse complement strand
AAAGGCGCACACGAACGCCTCTCTGAGCAGGGGCGAAACATAGTTGCGCACGTAGATACATGCATGCACACATATCTTCATACGTACATATACGTATACATATATGTAGTACATACAGACAAATATACAAATACGCAAATAAATGTGTCCTTTTTGAAACTTTCACTGTCACCTCAGCATCTGTCTGCGCAAGGAAATTGCCAAAAAATATTACATGGGATAGTAGATATTTAGCACTACATAGGACTGTGTTGTGTATAATAGGGTGGTCAAAAAAAGTGAAGTCGGAACTTTATTGCTCTCTTCCCCTAGGATTGTTCCACATCGAAAAAATATAGCCCCCCTTTTCTTATTTTGAAATAAAAAAATATTTATAGGTCGCTCAAAGTTTTCCATGTATTTCATATGAGGAAAAACAATATTTTGTAGAAATGTTATAGAATTCTTGAAAATCAATATTTTTTGGTCGGAAAGCTCAGTTTCTGTTTAGGAGATTCCCAATAATAATACCCAATTGTTTATTTAACAAATTTTAATACTAAAGATTTTTTATTGGTGCCCACATTGCATTTTTTGGGGTTTTGGTGGACCTATAAAATAAAGTTACTATCAAAGACTGGTTAAATAACCAATTGGGAGTTATTCTTCGGAATGTGCGGAAGAAAAACATAGTTTTCCGATCGAAAAATAAAAAAAGTTTTTTTCCCATATAAAATACAAGGAAAACTTTAAACAAAAAAAAATATGGGTATATTTTTTCGGTATAGAACAATCCTAGGGGATGAGAGCGTACAAATTCCGATTTTACTTTTTCACATGCATTTTTGGACCACCCTAGCGTATATGTATGTGTTTTATACATGCGTTGTTGTAGGCATGCTCGTTGCCAGAAGTCCTTCCCTTTTTTTCGCTTATCCTTGCGTCGCGTCCGGCCAAACAAACGATTACTGTGACAGTTGAATTAGGATATATGACAGCAAAAACAAATATTGCCAACGGCTGTGCCACTAACATTC
>NW_016242734.1:0-1016 GCF_001687245.7 Rhagoletis zephyria | reverse complement strand
GCAACTTCAAATTCTGCTTTTCCTGCCGAAGTACTAAATTTCACGTAGTAATAATTTCTGTGCCGCTGACTATTGTAGATGCCATACAGGGTGTGCACACTCAAAAAGTGACAAGTGCCGTTGAGTAAACCAGCATTCCACAGCAGACGATTCATATGCGATAGCAGTGAGTTCATTATCAAACTAGTCTCATAAGAATTGCACCACTTGGCAATGAAGGGTTCACAACTGCACCACAACCAATCAATACCAGCGTCGCTGCAGCTACGATTCGCCGCAATTGGTTTGAGTATCGACTGACAGCTGGGGCAATCGGCTGCGTGCGCGTATCGTGGCGGTACGCCGGCGCCGAGCGCTAGCACGTGCTTTACGGTTTGATGGAGGTCCAAGGGGCTGATCAAGCGATTGCGATTTGTTTGCAAAGTTTGCACTAAGTCCGGATGTTGTTCTTCTTTCCATGCGGTTGGTAGTGAAATGTAGAGCAACGGTAAACGCTCCTCATAGAAGCCGCTCTTTAGTTTGTTGAGACGTCCACGCAGCATGCCATTGCCGCTTAGAATAATTACAACATAATTTTCCAGTATCTGAGTGTTTTGCAGCAGCTCCAAGTAATTGGAGAATTCTTGGTCAAAAATTGTTGGTTCCATGAAGTGATCGCGAAAGCTTTTCACCCAAAATAAGCCTAGACCACCGTGTCCCGAAAAACGTTCTGCAAATTCTAGCGCATAATCGAGCACATAATTTGCAGAAAAGCGTGGGCCCAAGCAATACTTTGGCATAAGAAAGGAAGCATTGATTCTAAGTTGACGCTCGATGGCCAACATAAATGGTCGTAGATAGTAATCTGTGGGTGGCTGTCGCTCAGTTGTGAGTGTTAGCAGATCTGTGCGATCTTCAGCAAAGGCGGTAGGCATGCCCATGGCATGGACTTGCTGCCACAGGAAGGGGCAGTTGTGGAGAACACCTTCGCTCTGGCGATCGCAAAGTGAGTGATTCTTTGCGAGATTGTATCCAGT
>NW_016242733.1:0-1016 GCF_001687245.7 Rhagoletis zephyria | reverse complement strand
TTGAAGGATGATGGCTACTACATATATGCGACTGATGCATCGGTGATGGTAAATAAAGTTGGATGTGCAGTCTACGTGGAAACAACCAATGTCTCATACCTTTTTAACATAGACGGAAATTTTACCTCAACCTACGGTGAGCTAGTTGCACTATCTCAGGCAGCTACAATAGCAAGCAACAGCGGGAACAAAAAGATAGCAATTTTCACAGACAGCCTGGCATCAATCAAAGCCCTCGACAGTCACACCACACAGAACTTCCTTGTGGCAGAAATTCACAACAAACTACACAGATCCAACATTGAAAACATAATGATAGTATGGACACCCAGTCATGTTGGGACNTAAAAATATAAGCATCTTCATCATGAAGAAAAGAAAAAAAAAATAAAATCATGGGAAAAAATATATATATATGTATGCAAATACTAAGTACATAGGAAAAAAAAATATAAATAGATTATAACTAAACTTTTTGTTTAATCGTTTAATTAGTCAAATTTTAAAATTTGAATTTGTGTTTACAGCTCAGTTGTATCGTCTTTTGTGTCGTTCAGTGTTCCGTCTCTAATTGTCAAAAACAAATAAATAAATACGAACGAAATCATCTGTCAAACCAACCTCCACCACTACTAAATCAACCTCCACAAAGCAAATAAGATATAACAAATCACACAATTTCGTTTACACCGATGAGGACATCTACACCAACAAATAAAGGAAAAACTGTGACTGAAGGATAAACACCACGTTTTACAAACCTGGCACTTGAGGTTATACACCTTGCCATTTAGGGGACCAATCGATTAGGTTCCTATAGCCAAAAAAAAAAAAAANTTGGGATGTAACTATGTAATAGTTGCGTTCCCTAACTCGCAAGAAGTTGTAAGAATTTACAGGAATTTACCAGAAAGCCTTCCCGTACTCGGTTCTCTGGCTTTTTTTGCCTTCTGACAGTTTTGCTGGTTTTAACCAGAGAACTTAGATAGATAGAGAAGGTGCAAACTGAAAGTGGA
>NW_016242732.1:857-1016 GCF_001687245.7 Rhagoletis zephyria | reverse complement strand
TTGAGTACGTTCTGGACATCGGTCACTAGGTCGCCATGGTTGTTCCTATTAGAGTCTTGAAACCTTCCGTAACTTTCACTTTCTCACACTCCCCATCGTACCAGTAATGAGCGGGAAATGTGGTTCCACTGATCGCGCAAGTCGGTTTGTTGAAGAGTG
>NW_016242732.1:432-676 GCF_001687245.7 Rhagoletis zephyria | reverse complement strand
AAGAATCTCGCTTTGATGCGGATTGTGGCTAGACTTTCGTTCACTAGAGTGAACGCCGGTCTCTCTCCCACCACAAATCCAACACTAAATTGCACTCCTTTACGTGGCAACTGTAGTAGACGTCGCCAGGCTCCACGATTACCTTCCTCGCTCCGTCCATCGCATTTCGTGGATGGCGGTGATGTCAGCCTTTATTTTCCCTAGGACATCAACCAGCCGGGCAGAGGCACCATCCCGATTAAGG
>NW_016242732.1:0-307 GCF_001687245.7 Rhagoletis zephyria | reverse complement strand
CAGTACTGGGAAATGTACAAAACATAGTGGTCAAAAGCGAATATCTCAACTAAACCTTGATGTATTTTTTAAATTCATAGCTCTACATACCTGTAAACCAGACGTTATTCAAAATAAAAAATGTAAAAAAAATAAACTTTTTTTCTATATACTCTGTAATATTCCTCCGCAATTTTGTAAGGTAAGCTAATAATTTAAAATCATTGCTTTGCAGCGAAATATTTTCTCTCAAATTATATACATATGTAGGTATGTAAATATAAATATGGGGACGTATTGAACATTTTGAGTATGCAGATTTTTTATG
>NW_016242731.1:0-1016 GCF_001687245.7 Rhagoletis zephyria | reverse complement strand
AAGTAAACTTTCTTAAACCTCTTTAGTTTAATACCCGTATTGTAATATTTCATTTATTTTGCCAATTTAATTGCATAAAATGTTTCCAACATATGGCAACTCTCCTCAAAAATAATTTCTGCAGTAAACTTTCCTAAACTTTTGACTCAGCTTGATACCCATATTGAAATTTTTAAATTATCTTGTTAATTAAATTAAATTAAAAATATCAAAAAGGTGGCAACCTTCCACAAAAATATTTTTGGCTGTAAGTATTCTTAACCTTCTTTCTTTTGGCAGCCTTATTTCAATATTTACTTTATACTATCACTTTACTTAAACTGCAATTTTCCTACAGGTGGCAACTATCTAATTTTCTTTCTTTCTATATTCTAAGTTAGACCTCTATCAGTACATCGGTGAAAACTTCATTCAATTCCATGCATTCGTTTTCGAGTGATACGCATACAAAACATACATACAGACAGACAGACCAAAATTTTAAAATGGTTGATTTGGCTTCTGTTGGTCTAATAAAGACACCTCAACCCACATACATTTTTCTTTAATATGAATAATGTGCAAACATCTACCAGTTGCAGTTGTATTATATGTATAGATATTTTTTATATGTACGAACCTATAAAAAATCGGTAGTATTAATAGTAAATAGAATAAACAATAGGCCGATATTATTGATCCTCTGAAGAGAAACAGGACTTTCTGGCCGAAAGATATTGATTTTCAAGAATTCTAAACTATTTATACGAAATTTTTTTCCACTCTCAAAATATTTTGTCTGGTTTCGAAAAAAAAACAGGGGTATAGAACAATCCTAGGTAGTGAGAGCATTAAAGTTCGGACTTAATTTTTCGCCACATGCATTTTTGGACCACGCTAGTACACATTCACGTTCAAGCGCCAGTTGCTTGTAAATTCAGAACATTTTCTGCATGCTGTTCTGTTTTTAGTCTTCCACTTTTGTCACTTACAATAGCAACAAACACGCATTTATGCATACATACCTACACACTACA
>NW_016242730.1:0-1016 GCF_001687245.7 Rhagoletis zephyria | reverse complement strand
GTACTCTTTACACGCATGCATGGAGTAGTCGCGATTTTTGCAGGGTGACTTCATACCAGCATAAGCACTGTATTTAAAGCACTTTATCAAAACTATGTAAAATAAAACCTGTTTATACTTTTTTCTTTAAAAATTGGGAACTAGTTTTCTTCAAATTGCCATTTTTAATAACTCGAAACCCGGTTTAAAAAGGGCGAATAATCTAATACCCTAATACTACTTAGACGCATATGAAATACAAAAAACAAACATTTCGGGATAATTAGCTTTTTACATTTTGAAATGTTGGAATTTTAAACTAGAAATCCTTACCACAAAATTCTCTTGACTTGGGTATTATGTCTATGTTCCTATAAAGCATACTAAAATATACAGGGTGGGTAGATATCGATTTTGTGTTATCTCATTGTTGCTGACACTTAATCTACGACAAATATGCCCCACTTATTACACGTATATGTAGCTATGTCCTGTTATCTATCTTTGCATAGACACCTCAGCAAATGAAGTCAATAATTACTCATCAAAACCATTTTAGTTCATACTACATATGTTACACGTAAATATATATGTATATGTGGATACATATCTATGTACATATGTAAGTATGAATTTCTCTGCTCAACTTTACTTTCACGCAGTGTGTCTGCAGAGAAAACATATGTTAGTCACAAACTTCAATTGCGACCAGTTTGATACCACTTAAAATGAATACGAATAAAAAATTTCGGTTTATTCAAATTATTCGAAAAGATGTGCGTATCGTATTGATAAAATAACTGTGAACGGATCAAAATTCAAAATTCAGAGCGTCAGCTGCAAATGCAACGAATTTCCATATTTGAGCAGATCTATAAATTTACAGATGTGCATATACTTGTACATGAATACATGAACACATTACAAAATTATACTCACGTTCGTAGAGAGCTATTTTACTCTTATCACAATTTACATTCCATATACCCACACATGCAAGCCAGCCAAATCCCTTTGTCTGATTATTTACTACGAGT
>NW_016242729.1:0-1016 GCF_001687245.7 Rhagoletis zephyria | reverse complement strand
GTGCTGCATTCAGGTCAATCAATGACAGGGTAAAAGGGTCCCTTGATGGGTCGCTTTTGTTTTGGTAAAGCTGCTTTAGTATAGTTGCAAAAAGTGGCAGTAAACAGTTTTTTATTTGGTGATTTTGAAGTGAGATTTTGTTTGGTTTTTAGCCTACCCCTTGCTTTGATTCCGTTGAGCTTTCACGCCCCCTTTTAACCATCCCAAAAGAGCTGTCACTCACTAAAAAGGCTACCATGTTCTTCCACTTTAATCTAATCCAATCTGAAGCACGAAAGCGGTACACATTCCTGACCAAAAACCAAAGAGTTTTTGTTGCGCCAAAAGCGTTTCACCAGCCACCAAAAGCAACCGAAAAAAATTCTGCGTGTCNGCGGCACTCGTTCTGCCAGGCAACACTAAAAACAACTGCAACAACAAATTCAGTAGCAGCAGCAGCAGCAGCAGAAGCAGCGGCCAGAGCAGGAGAAAGTCTTGGATGGCCTTAGAAACCTATGATGCGGATCAGAAGAAGAAGATTATCGTCAAACAGATGCTGAAGATGAAGAAGAAGGCTACCACCACCCCCAACACCAGCAACAACCACCACCTTCCCTCGGGCAAAGGAGATGAGGCCGAGGAGGATGGACAAAGAGGAGGCAACGGCAACGGTGGCGGACGTGACCGCGTCGGACCGCATCGTCGCCCCTGTCCGATCTCCGAGGCGCGACACCTGCTGCTCTCCCTCTCCATTGCCGACTACGAACGGCAGAAGGAGCGCCTGCTGAGGCTGATACTGAAGCACACCGAGGAGGACCGCCTCTGTCCCCATCCGGACCTAGTCAGAGAGGAGGATGGGGAGCAGCAGACGGGAAGAGATGGTGAAGACTGGGAAGGGGAGCCACCGAAGCTGGAGCCGCCCGATGAGGTAAGTCCTGGTCCTGGTGGTGATGGTCTTCGAGACAGTGATGGGTGAAACGAAACGAGACATCAACCACCAAAACCGTTTGTTTACCTCTCTAGTTCTAATTTGCTGT
>NW_016242727.1:0-1016 GCF_001687245.7 Rhagoletis zephyria | reverse complement strand
CTTATACGTGGCTGGTATAATTAAGTCCTCATTGTTTTTATATAGCCGCTTTGGTGGAGTGCTTAGAGGTGCGCACTACCACTTGGCAGGGTTTAATTTCTGGTGCCAGCAATATCCACAAAAAGTTTCTTTCTAAAAGCGGTCGATCCCTCGGCAGGCAAGGGTAAACGTCCGATTGTATTTCTGCCATTAAAAGCGCTTATCATAAAAGCCATTCGCCGTCCGTCGTTAGGTCCATCCCGTTTGTGTGACAACAAAATAAAAACTAATGTTTTTTCCTTCGGTTCCATCTGAAAATTTCGGTCACAAAAAAATAATTTCGGCAAAATTTTAGCCTTGTATCCTCATTTTTTCAATGAAAAAAAAGGATTCCGCTACTTTTTTTATAACAAACTATTAGATATTACAAACAACCTATCAGAATTAAATTTTATTATAACAAGAGATTTTGTGCAATTATTTTTTGTTGAAGGTTTCGTTGATTTATTTCCATATAAATAAGTCATCGACCACACTTTGTATGGGGAAAACGACTGACACCGTCCTGCACAATTATGGGCAAACGGAAATTGATTTTTAGCGCAACTTCGAAATCCACTTATCATTCTGAGCGGTTCTTCAGATTTGGTTCCAATACGGATATTGCAACAGGATCTGTTGTCCACTCTCAGAAGCTTTTTTCATACGGTTATCCAATATTCTTCAATACTACAACACCATCTAGTGATTTTACTAGGTCTCGGGACGCAGCGATATTCCCAAGATTTTAAAGAATCTTTTAGATTTCTCAAAAGAGACTTCATGGCACTTAATTACTCTATTCAAAGTGAAACACACGGCTATTTTGAACCCAGAAATGAAAAAAAGTCAAACATTCAATGACTTCCGCAGTAGCTTCCCCACTGGAAGGCAATGAGGTTATACAATTAACCTGCTGTGGGAGAAGCCCATCTTACTCTTACCAGGAGCATGTGAAATTCATCGGCATAAAAATAAGACAAATACATTTACATAAA
>NW_016242726.1:0-1016 GCF_001687245.7 Rhagoletis zephyria | reverse complement strand
AGCTACGATTGGTGGGTTGACCAAGAAGAAGTTAAAAACAAAATCGAATTCTAAATATTAAAAAACAAAGCCACGACAGCTTAAGAACAACAAAAATCAACGAACAACATCAAACGCATACAACAACGAAACAAACGAAAAAGAACGAACAACAACTGTACAAAAATACGAATAACGAACAACCAAAAATTAAGGAGGAAAAGGAAATTAACAGACAGCGAATACGAAATACGAATGAAAGTTGCGATTCAAAAGCAACGGTTAACTGCGCTAGCTAGTAAACGGAAGTGTATGAGAGCTTTCAAAAAGAGAGAGAGGGAGAGAAAGAGATATAAATAAAAAAAAATAAAAATATATATGAGAACATTTTTGAGGTGCGTTTTTTGGAAACGTAAAGTGCCGAAAAGTACTGTTATGCAAATCGGCCATAAATTGCAAGTGAACAATAAAGAAGTGTGAATAAATACTTGGATATATAAACATATTTATAGGCTGTTAAAAGATAGTTTAGTGATTCTTTGAAGTAGTTTTTACATACATATACGAATTTATCTGTTTTTTGTTGTTTTGTTGAAAGAGATACTCAAATAGCATTGTTGAAATATTTATATGCACAATATTTATAAACGAATTTTCGAAACGCATGTTAACTTAAATTAATGAATAAAGTGTTTTTAAGCAGCACAAAAAAAAACCTTAACGAACTGCGAAATAATTAAAATTAAAGTAAAAAAAAACGATAAAATACTCATACTTATTAATAAGTAAAAATTATTACTACAATTTAAAAGCTAAGTGTGTTTTGTAAAAAAAAAAACTAATTTAAATTAACTACACAACAGAAAGTTTGTGACAATTTTGAAAACTGTGAAAAACATCGTGCAAATTTAAACCTTTAGTGTTTTTTCATTCTGCATATTTTTTGCCAGAAGTGTAACAAAGACTTAAAGCTAGTCATTAGAAGCTATTATCTACTATTTACATGTGTTTATACTACATACATATATATATATATA
>NW_016242725.1:0-1016 GCF_001687245.7 Rhagoletis zephyria | reverse complement strand
CCCACCTTTATTTTCTCGGCTATCCTCAGAGTGCGGAGGGCTGTCGAGAAAGTGAAAGACCTAACATTTTTTCGTAATGCTTAAATTTCTTCCCGATCTCAGAAAAACCATTTCTGGACTGCCTAAAGAATTTAAATAAATCAACTTCGGTTGATCTACATTTTTGAGAAGACCAACGAAGACCCTTACCCTCGTTNGCAATTGGTGTAAATACACGACATGTTTAAAATTATATTTATTTTTAGGTTTTAGAAGCAAAAAAACAAAAACAGTTTTGAAAACGATGTATTAATCAGGGAACCATTCAGCTGGTAAATATCAGTTGGAAAGCTATGTAGCGAACAGTGTTAAATGCACTGTATATTTGACACCTAATAAACACAACGCAAACAGCTGTGACAAAGATGAAACAGCAGAAATGACAAAAAGACAAAAAGAGCAAAATCAATGTGCACAAACAAAAACAATTGTACAACACTATATTATATGAAACAAAATACTCGGCACATGCAATTAAGAGTATCAAGTTAAATTAATCAAATTTACAGGAAATTTTGATGTTTTACTTATCTTTAAATTGTGCACCAGAAGTTTATTAACACTCTTTTTTAATTTTTTACTTTAATAAGCGTAAACAGCTTTATAGAACACAAAATTTAAACAGATCACTGAAAAACACAGCTTCACAGATTGACGTTGCTTGATGTTTGCGTGTTTCAATTAAGAAACAATTCTTATTAGAAAATAAATATGAATCGTTTTATTTTAAATATTCCAATGTATATTTTTTGTTAATGCAGATAGTGTGGATTTAACGTATTTTATACCCGTTACATGGGNGTGGATTTAACGTATTTTATACCCGTTACATGGGGAACATAAATTTAAGGCAGATTGCTATTAACAATTTTTACACAATTTACGATTGCAATCAATTCCTTTCAAAACTATAATCTAAATTATTGCAAGTTGTATTTTTATACCCGAGCGCACTTGTGCACAAGGGTATTATAACT
>NW_016242724.1:777-1016 GCF_001687245.7 Rhagoletis zephyria | reverse complement strand
TAGTAAAATAATAATAAAAAAAAAAATAAATAAAAAAAATAAAATAAAATAATAAAAAATATTAAAAATAAAAATAAATAAAAATAAATAAAAAGTACGTTGAAAACCTATTGAAAACCATTTTGCCTCTGCCTTGAAAGGGTTAAAGTTGTGATACACAATGGCTAGAGGCGTCGCACTATAGGCAAAACACGAGTTTTTTTTCAAAATCGTAGATCTTCGCTTAGAAAAGAGATAAT
>NW_016242724.1:0-732 GCF_001687245.7 Rhagoletis zephyria | reverse complement strand
GATTTTGGCTCCCATTCCACTAGAAAACACTATATTTAATACACCATTAGCACTGTTTCTGAAAGATTTCTCTTTATTTTATCTTAAGACTCGATTCTTGGGACATTGGATGCTGTACCCGAGTGGCCAGATTGGAAAAAGAAAAGCTACCTTTAAACTCTAATAACTCGTAAACTAACAGCTTTCACAAAAAAATTTATATAACAAAAATGGTTATACTGGTGGTACGCTTTTTAAGTTATCGATGCAAATTTTTTTTTAATCCCCCCCATGCCTAAATGCATGCATCCATTTACAACAGCAAGTAAACCCTAATGAAACTAAAAATTTCTGCTGCAATACACACTAGTTATATGCTTCGAGCCTGATGGTACAATCACTTGATGGAGCTAGCAACCTGCAGCCGGATTTCAGCATTCGCCATGGCTAATTTTGATCGCTAAAAATCTCAAATAGAATAGTGCGCCTAACAACATGCAACATTTAGTTACATGCCCCTCATGCTGTCAGCTTGGGCTAATTACACATTGCATCTGTTACTTTTCCATGTTGCGCATTTTTAGGTCCCACTGATTTTTATTTAGAGAATTTTTGCGATGGAAATTTAGCGTAGCGATTGCCAGAATCCCACTGCTGGTGTCATATATTTCCCCGTTTATACAAAAATATTCACGTATTTTCCATTGTTTTTTTTATAACATTACTTATTGAATATGTTTGCGTGTATACTTT
>NW_016242722.1:0-1016 GCF_001687245.7 Rhagoletis zephyria | reverse complement strand
ATAAACAAAGCTGTACAACTATGAATACTGAAACTGTAGTTTTTGCAAGAAAAATGTAACAAAAATATTTAGGTATTGGAGAAAACTTTTAACCTTAAATTAATTTCTTTTAAATTTTAAATGCCCTTATATTTCACTTATAACTCACTTAAATCATAAATATTCCTAAATTTCATTCATAACTTACACTATCGTTAACTGCATTCTGTGTGTTGTTGTTACTTTTACAGTTGGTTTTCCACTATCGCTGTTGTTGTTACTTTTTGACAGTTGTTTTTGTTGTTCTTTTGCCACTATTGTTGGCGTTGTTACTTTTTTACAGTTGATTTTGTTGTTCTTTTTTTGGTGCTATTATTTATTTTGGAATTTTATTCAAAGATTTTCTCTAAATTTAAACACTTATTTTTATGCCCATTTATTCAAAGTTTTTTTTTCTTCTACACTGGTTTGTGAAATGTTCTTTTTTTTATTTTGGCTGGGAAATCACTTCACTTCCTTTTTCTAAGTAGGTACTAAGGGGCCAAACTAATTTTTATGGTTCGCGCGGACTTTTTACGTTTTAAACCACGCCCCACGTTGGGCGCAAATAAATACACGACGTTATTTTCGTTCATTTAAAAATTTTCGTTTATTTCTATAATTAAAAATATATCAATTAGATATACGGCACTATGTGCCTTTTGTTTAAACTAAATTAAAGATTGTGTCAATTAGGCGGCACTATGTGCCTGTTGGGTCAACTAAATTAAAGATTAAGTTGATTAGGCGGCACTATGTGCCTGTTGGTTTGAAGTTAAAACTAATTCTAAAATATTCTTAAAGCTAAAACTATAACCCTATATACCCTTCCTGAGCCTGCCTACGTGACCAAAGCAGTGTTCGTTAATGCTTGACTATTTTCAATGACTTCGAGACTGCTCAGCTGTGACTACGAAAATGTTCGCAGTCAAATGNCAGTGTTCGTTAATGCTTGACTATTTTCAATGACTTCGAGACTGCTCAGCTGTGACTACGAA
>NW_016242721.1:0-1016 GCF_001687245.7 Rhagoletis zephyria | reverse complement strand
AGACATTTTTACAGAAAATGTTGAATTGTGCAGCTCTTTAATATGAATGCCTGCACTACATTATAACATTGTTTTCCAAAAATTATCAAGATTATTACTTCTTANTTTTAAAAAGACATTTTTACAGAAAATGTTGAATTGTGCAGCTCTTTAATATGAATGCCTGCACTACATTATAACATTGTTTTCCAAAAATTATCAAGATTATTACTTCTTACAGAAATATACCATCGTTACTCTGCAAAAATGCTGTTGACCAGTGTTATAATACAGATAACTTTTATTAATAAGTTAATTTGGATGAAATAAATTATAATTATTCTCTTTGTACAAAATAAATAATAACCTATGTATAAAAAATAAAATACGTACATAAAAAAGAAGAATTCTGTTAACAAAGTTCTGTGGGGATTTTACAAAACAACTTATCGGGCTTTGCAACTTTTTCTTTTTTTTTTTTGTGAGACCATTCTAGTAAAACATGTTTTAAAACTTAAAATTTTTCTTAAAAAGATTAAGTACCATTCTTCTAAAATCAAAAATGATTATCACATAAGTTATTTTGACAAAAATTCATAGATATGTGAGAGCGCTTTTTTAAAAAACAATTCTTATATATGTACAAATATCGATATAAGTAGGTATCGATACTTTCAGCCCGATACTTAGTAGATATCGATACTTTCTTTCGATGCTACTTCCAAGTACAGGTATCGATACTTCCAAGTAAAGGTATCGATACTTCCATGGTATCGTTTTATCCCTATGTGCAATTTAATACAAACAACCTCATACACCAAACAAACGACCGACGCAAGCCCGATATTGCGCAATGTTTTTGTGTGGTTTAGGGGTCAAATAACAGTGNTACTTTCTTTCGATGCTACTTCCAAGTACAGGTATCGATACTTCCAAGTACAGGTATCGAGACTTCCATGGTATCGTTTTATCCCTATGTGCAATTTAGTACAAACAACCTCATACACCAAACAAACGACCGACGCAAGCCCGATATT
>NW_016242720.1:0-1016 GCF_001687245.7 Rhagoletis zephyria | reverse complement strand
TTGGCGATAAAGACCTAGTACGGACTAGAAATTTGATTCACTAGTCACAATAGTGACATAATGAACTAATCGCGCGCTATGATGTTGATTCAAACTCAACATTTGAAGGCACGTTTACACGTATTGCTGTAGCTGAGTGTGCAAAGACGCTTAATACAACTGGTTGCAGTCAAGAGGGTCCGGGTTCAATTACCGTCAGATGGGAACATAAAATTAATTTTTTTTCTTCTTAGTTACGAAAAAGCATCTGCGCACTTCACAACCACATATTTTATAACGCACATACTCAAATTTTAAACGACTTGGGTTGGTGCTCTTTCATATGCGTACTTTTTTAAATATAGCACGTATTTTTTTACTTCTAAAATTGTTTACCCTCAGTGTACTTGAAATTAACGGCATTTTTCAATCTTTGAAGAATTGGTATATAATCATTATCGCATCACATGACCACTGGGAATAATTACAATTTCGCAACAATTAGTATTACAATTGATATAGATTTTCAAACTCTCAGAATTGGGAACTTCTTGAGGTTTATCAGAAGTGTTTGCGTTCGTTGCGTTTTGAAAAAAAAGTCTATATTTATTTGTTCCTCTAACAATAACTTAGAAGCCGTATTGATTTTAGAATCTCGCTGAATAGTTGGTTTTCTTTTCTTGACCTGTAGCTGATAACCATCATTCATTACTCGCGAAAATCGGATAGCACTATTTCTCTACAGAGGTTAGAAGCCAAAGAAAACGGAAGAAATTCTCGTTAGTAGGAAAAAATAGAGCCGATTTTTAAACTAAAAACCTACAGTTCATTCAACATTTTATAAAGAGAANCACCAAATTGTCGTGGAACTTATTTCGGGCATATATAACATGAATCACATAACTTCCTTGAAACTTATGTTACGATTCCATGGAAGTTATGTCGAAACTCCATTTCATCAACATCACTGATAACAACATGCACATCATCGGTTCTTGACTCTCTGAGAAAACACTGGGAAAAAAATCAACCAAAAA
>NW_016242719.1:0-1016 GCF_001687245.7 Rhagoletis zephyria | reverse complement strand
CAAACGCTTTAACCGACGACGTCAGATATGCTTTTAATTTTGATTGCTTTGGCCAACATTTGTGAGAGCAGCAAATGAAGAAACCTTCCACACTGCTTTGGCACTTTGGCAGCTGTGCAACGACTAGACTCGGCTGTATCTTCCTGCCATTGTCATTCAGTACATTGTACTTTGACATCATTAATTCAGCGACNATCTTTCAGCCGAAGATAAAAGACACAACAGGGAATTTTAATAAAATGCGAAAATTGTCGCTAATGGTGTCCCTTACTGTCGAAATTTTCCCAATCTATGCCTTCCGAATGCTGTAATATGCAAATACACTGAAGCAAGTGAATTCATGCATAAACAAAAATTTAATACGCATGTAATGAGTTCAAGCGATGACCAATGAAGCCATTTTATAACCAAATAAATATGATCGCAATGATGAGTGACCGTTCTGGAGAGAATTGGTCGTTCTCCGAGATAAGTATGTAGTTGCGGTTGCGCGACCATATTCAATCCCTGCTCTTATCTCCGTGCTCGTTCAGGCTGGGAAACGTTAGTAACATATATAAGTATATGAAGCGTATATGCACAAGGATATATGGGAACAAGCGGGTGTCCTTCGTTGAGCAAGCGGCTTGCTATATACACACATACATACATATGTAAATATATATCCTATAAAACACCTCCCAGGAACGGCTTGTCTGCTGGGCTTGGGACCAACATCGTAAAATAGCAACTCCAACGATTACAAAATCATCTTCTCAA
This sequence comes from Rhagoletis zephyria, assembly GCF_001687245.7. Classification (NCBI taxonomy): domain Eukaryota; kingdom Metazoa; phylum Arthropoda; class Insecta; order Diptera; family Tephritidae; genus Rhagoletis; species Rhagoletis zephyria. The sequence goes on along the minus strand of NW_016242719.1, from coordinate 257 downwards.
ACTGAAAACCCCATTACCGATGTATGCAACTGTCTTCAGTAGTAGGGTTACCAACCGTCTTGGGTTTCGGGGACATGTCCTGGATTTTGGCACTTTTGGGAAGCGTCCATTTTATGCCCTAAATATCCCCATTTTTATAAATAATGTGCGAGTTTTTGTTTACATCCTAAAATGTAATTGCTGGAGAAAAAAATTACAGTATTCTAGGAATTTCTATACTATAGTACTATATAATTTACTATAGTAGGTGCTTATAG
>NW_016242718.1:0-1016 GCF_001687245.7 Rhagoletis zephyria | reverse complement strand
CTCAAAACATGTATTTCTAGGAAATCGAGTTAAAAGCCCGACATTTTTAAGAAAGTTTGTTGATTTTTGTACTGTTGCGCAAAAAATTAACCTTGGGATTTTATTAAGGTATAAACTGCATTTTTATAAACAAATAATTAAAATTAAATAATTTTAAGATAAATGGCCAATCTTGTCAATATGTGAGTGTCGTAAAGTTTTGATAAGCACCTGAAATACTAAAAATAAAATGTCAAACTTTAGTACTGAATTCAAAGAAGATGTCTCCTTTATCCATGCATAATAACTTAAAAAAATTTGTTTGTTAAGAAGTGTACCTTAAAATATGTGCATACACATTTATGTTCAAAGTGTAAAATGTACCTACATAAACTTTCCCATGAATACCATCAAATCATTGATCTTGAAGGGAATCTATGTATGCATGTACTAAGAAAATATATGAGCAAATTAAAAAGTCGATGCAATTTACAGTCGAAAAGTATAGTTTTTGTATAGATTTCGTACTGAAGGAACAATTTCATTTCCCAACACTGTGCGACATGCGGGCGCCACCATAAACAAGTGTGAGCTAAAAGTGAGAGTGTGTTAGTGTGCCTTCGTATGCTGTCGCTTCCCTGCAAAAAATTGTGCGACTAATCTCTAAAGAGAATTCCGGAATTACTCTCAATCGGGTACAATTGGGCATTAATTAGTCGCAACTAGTCACATACGGGTACTAGTGAAGGTCAATTAGTCTCGACTCATCCCTTATGGCTATAATTGGAGATCAATTAGTCCCCAACTCATCTCTAACGGGTACTATTAACGATTTAATGATATGTACGCACTTTCAATGAAATTTCATGTGCGGCGTTGGCATACAGAGAGAGTATTCGCCTAACAAAACTGAGCAATCAGGTTCGAATCTCAGCTGGCGCAAATTTTTATTTTTAGTTTTTAAAAGTGACTAGACGCTTTTTATACTCTTTCGGGTATAAAGTTGAACAATTAGTCTCTTCATAGGACATGCTCGA
>NW_016242717.1:0-1016 GCF_001687245.7 Rhagoletis zephyria | reverse complement strand
GCCGTGGCAAAGTGTAATAGTGAAATCAAATGGAAGCGTGCGATATAAGTTTTTTTCGTTTCCTACGGACGCAATTCTGGCGAAATAGTGGAAGCAGTTTTGCCGGCGAGGAGATGCATTAAACACCAAATCGAGCTATGTGTGGATGAAGCACTTTACTAGTGAAGATATTGAAAATAATATGTTTAGTGCTGGTATGAGGTAATGCACCAGTGGATAAGGTCGCCAGGCGCTAATTCAAGCGGCATCTTACCGCGCTGTTACGTACATAATACAAAACAGTGCCCAAATTATTACAAATTTAAAAGTTCAGCTTAAATTATGTTTTACTGACATAGAATATTTGCTTCCAAAAAAGCCACACTCATGCATCCTCTCGGAAATGGTACAAAAGTCATCAAATAAAAGCTGTGGAGTCAACAGCTGTGGAGTTTATGGTGGTTGGCTACCGTCCACAAATATAAATATGCACTCTGCATGGCTTTTTAAAATGGCAAGTCCAAAAATTCACTTTGCTGCACACCTTCCTTTTGGTCTACATGAAATTGCAAACACTGTTAATACGTACATCAATTTCTTCATGTGCTAAAAATCGTACTTACCTAAAGGGCAACATGTCCAAAATTATTGCTACGTGTTCCTAATTAATCAATCTTTGTTGTTGTTGTGCACATAAAAAACAGAGCTTCAGGTGTTGCACAACACTACAAAAATTCAAATGCTAATTCAAATTTGTCATTAACGCACATTCAAAAAAAGAACGACATATCACTCAAAGCGTAACGAAATATAGGAAATAAAATGAAAACAAGTTGAAGTTCAAAGGTTTGGTTCTCATGAGAGCAACGTCATTTTGGCTTCTACCTGTGTTTATGTGCCTTGCACTCACATGTTGTGCCTGTAGCTGAGTGCGATCTTTGCGCACTGGCTGCAATTAGTTGCGGCCGAAAGTGTTCAAGTTCAAATCTCACTACACAAACATATAATTTAAAATCTTTATTTTCGTTTTTTTTTTT
>NW_016242716.1:0-1016 GCF_001687245.7 Rhagoletis zephyria | reverse complement strand
TTTTTGAAAAAATCCTCTCAAATGACAAAACGGTTCAAGCTTAAAAAATGTGCATAAAAATTTTTTTAAAAAATTTAAAAAAAAATTTTGAACGGAATCGTAATAATGAGATTTTTGATGCTGTTTTTAACTTTTTTCAAAGATTGGTATAAGAAAAACTTGAATAACTGAACCTTAACTCTCCCGATTTAGACTTGTGAAGTATTATTGGAAAGGTATTTTCTCACCCTTTTTATTTCTTTGCTAATAAACTCATTCAAAGGATGAAAAAGAAAGGTAGGATGAACGAACGTTATTCAAAGTGGAATTAAGATGTGTTGGTATTTGAAAAAAAAAATATTGGGACACGAATGACCTCTTTTGCTCATAAATAAAAAAAAAAGTGGGAAAATACCTTTCTACCGAGATCCCATAAGTCTAAATCAGAATAGTTTTGGCACAGTTATTTAAGTTTTTCGTGAATCAATCTTTAAAAAAGTAAAAAAACAGCATCAAAAATCTCATTATTACGGTTCCGTTGAAAAGATTTTTAAATATTTTTATGCAGATTTTTTAAGCCTAATCTGTTTTGTTATCTGAGGAGACTTTTTTCAAAAAGTTCTTTAAGAAACTATTTTTATTCATAAAAAACTCCATTTTTGGAGGTATTTTCAAATCGGTCCAGCTCGCTTAAATCTTAATATTTTTCCGAAATATTTTGGTGGATGTCTTAAAATATAATAAATTTTGTAACCCCAGCGGAAAAACAGCAACTTTTTTTGGTGATGCAGTCTAATGTACATGCATATAAAATACATATTTGCTTTGGTATTTGCACCCTCTATCGAAAATTAATCAGCTTTATGTATACTGCCGCATTGCGGCTTAGAAGTTAATTCGCATACGAAATCGTTGAACTCTTTCTTTCCTTGCTCAACAATTATCTGTTTGCCGGCTTTTATGTTTACCTTTATTTGTTGTTGGCACCGTTGTTTATTACGTACATATGTATATATTTATTTTCTTTACTTCACCTT
>NW_016242715.1:848-1016 GCF_001687245.7 Rhagoletis zephyria | reverse complement strand
TGACAAGATATGTTTGGCAGGCATTAATATCGGTCGTCGTGCTTGCATTAATAGGTATGTTGCCTCGTCGATGCGTCCGCTCAATCTTAATAGGCCACTTTGGTCGAGATACGGCGAAAGCTTATACAGCGAACTTCTTTTGGCGATTTTACCGCCGACTGACAAACC
>NW_016242715.1:0-758 GCF_001687245.7 Rhagoletis zephyria | reverse complement strand
CATCATAGGTTGGTTTGGCTTTGCTTTGTCGATCATACACTGTTGACACCTTTGCTGAACTGCCTTGAGGAGCGGTTTCAAATTCGGTATCCAAAACTGTTGTCGGATGGCATTAATGGTGATTGCGGAATTCTGGTGATGATTTATTTTGTGAAAATGTTGTACAATCAGGGTTGACACGATATGTTTGGCAGGCATTAATATCGGTCGTCGTGCTTGCATTGGTAGGTATGTTGCCTCGTCGATGCGTCCGCTCAATCTTAATAGGCCACTTTGGTCGAGATACGGCGAAAGCTTATACAGCGAACTTCTTTTGGCGATTTTACCGCGGACTGACAAACCTGCGATCTCGCTCGAAAAGCATTCTCGTTGGACTAGTTCGCATACCGTATGCTCTGCTTTCTTTATCTCCGTTGCTGTGAGGCTTGGCGACATGGGTGTTGTACTGTTGCTCTGTTTTCGAAATAGTATTGTTGCTCGCATCACCCAGGCTGTTGTTCGTAACAGCTTTGTGAAGGAGCTAAACCGTGAAAAATTTATGACGGCACTGCCGTGTTGCACCACCAATACTGGAACGGATATNCTTTGTGAAGGAGCTAAACCGTGAAAAATTTATGACGGCACTGCCTTGTTGCACCACCAATACTGGAACGGATATTTCTTCTGGGAGTACTGGTGACGCTGTGATCGTAACCGTGGGCCAATACTTTTCGTCGTGCTGCAAGAACTCGGGGCCTTTTACCCAACGGCTGCTACTG
>NW_016242714.1:0-1016 GCF_001687245.7 Rhagoletis zephyria | reverse complement strand
TTGCCACCTGTTTGAAAATTTTAAATTCAATTAAATTGATAAAACAAATAAATATTACAATATGGGTATCAAATTAATGAGGTTTAAGAACGATTACTGTTGGAAATATTTTTAGTAGGGTTGCCACCTATTTACAAATTTTAACTAAGTTACATTGATANATTTTAAATTCAATTAAATTGATAAAACAAATAAATATTACAATATGGGTATCAAATTAATGAGGTTTAAGAACGATTACTGTTGGAAATATTTTTAGTAGGGTTGCCACCTATTTACAAATTTTAACTAAGTTACATTGATAAAATAAATTAAATATGACACCTGCCACCTACTTGAAAATTTTAGAATAAGGGTATCAAACTAAGAGGTTTGATAAAACAAATGATATATTGCGACATAGATATTAAATTAAAGAGGTTTAAGAGAGATAACTGAAGGAAATATTTTTGAGAATTGCCATCTATTTGAAAATTTTAACTCAGTTAAATTGATAAAATAAATTAAATTTTGCAATGTTTGTATCAAACTTTGTATTTTTAAGAATGCTTACAGCCGTCGGTATACCTGTTTGAAAATTTAACTAAATTTAATTGATAAAATAAACCACATATTACAATAAAGGTATAATTTTAAAGAGGCTTGAGAAAGATGACTATTGCAAATACTTTTGAAGAGGGTGGCCAGCTCTTTAAAATTTTTAATTTAGTTAAAGTAATTAAATAAATGAAACATAGCAACGTGGATATCAAACTAAAGAGTTTTAAGAAGATTTACAGCCGAAAATATTTTTGAGGAGGGCCACAACCTGTTTGCAAAATTTAACTTGGTAAATTGATAAAATAAAATGAAATGGTACTTTACATTACATTACATTACATGTTAATATTTTCAATAAGATTATCACCTACATATCTAAAAGTAAAGACTAAAATATCGAAACTAAATGAAAAATAACATAATTGGTTCCAAACGAATAGTGTTTGGAAAAGCTTTACTAGATAAATTTTTCTAAA
>NW_016242712.1:0-1016 GCF_001687245.7 Rhagoletis zephyria | reverse complement strand
TGCATATTCTCAAAAATTACGAATTTTGAGTTAATACATGTTCGATGCATTTCATTACCAGCAGAGAAACAAATGTTAGTGACTGCTTTTAGTTGTCATATGACACAAATAATGACATTGAGATACATACATATGTATCTCATTTGCGCAATATCATTTTGCATTCGCAGCAAGGGAAGCACAAGAACAAAAAAGTGCAAAGAAATCATGAAAATTAAATAAGAAGCAAAAACGAAGACCCCAACGGCGCTGAAAACATTATAGTGCCCCTATCGCATGAGTGCACCGCAAGTACAGGTTGTCGTCGTAGCACTTGCAAATATTTCACACATGTAAATATCCATATTGTACCTGCAATACACATGCACAATACAAATATAGGCAAATAAATGCAATAAAATAAAAATACAATAAATACTATATTATATTGCCATACCATTGACAGTTGCAAATATAAATGCCATACAATATAGGTACATATATAAATAATACCATCGACATTTTGTATACATGTATGTACGTATGTATGTATGTGGAAATAATATGTTTGTTTTTATGTGTATGTTTATTTCTGCAGTTTTTGCTATGAAAAATATTTACACTAAGTTGTCATATTCTTTGCATTTGCATGGCTTCTTTCATTGTAGATAATGCAATGAAAAATAATCCACTTTAATATTTCTAAAATTACAAAATCAATTGGCATATTCAGCTCAATACAATTTGCTGTGGGGAGGGTCAGAGTGCATAGCGTAGCGACGGTGTGCTACGATATAGACAGTATCAAAAAGTAGTAGGCATGTGTGCCTTTTTATATACATACATATGTACACGTTGACCATTCGTCCTTTATTTTAAAGGACCGGGCTTTACTTGAACCCCATGCCCTTTATATTTCTTCTTTTTTTTTGTTTAAGGATGCCTTTTGTCCTTTATTTATTAAACTGTCCTCTAAATGAGCTCTGGATTTTTCAGGGGTCAATTTATAAGCAGGTAATATGAAAAAAATAAAAAAA
>NW_016242711.1:0-1016 GCF_001687245.7 Rhagoletis zephyria | reverse complement strand
GCACAGAAGAGAAACGACTGGCGTGCTTTGTTGAGCTCGGCCAAAATCGGTTAGGCGGTTACAGCGCCAATTAAGAAGAAGATAACTAAAATTTTTCTTCGAAACGACGTAAATTTATGGTATTGGATACTGATTTATCAAACCGTACATTTTATACTAGGACACAAAGCTTTACTTACTCATGGAATACCACATAGCAGAGACTATTTTTTTTTTTAAATTGCAGATAGGCCGTATTGAATATATGTATGTAAGCCCTCGATATGTATTCTTGGCTGACTGTCGAACGCCGCGAACTAATTTTGAAAACAGATCCTCTACATACATACTTTTTCATTTAATTGCAGCTGATATATGTATGTCAGCCTCTCGCTACAATTTNTTTCGTCGTAACAAGCGCTGTGCCATAAATATTTTATTGCTCAATATCAAAAACAGCAGCACTTTTAATTGGCCGGAATTCGGTGCAATGAAATTCAGTGAAATAAAATTTCTATAATTAAACGTTGCGAATATTTTTTCCATTTTTAAAATTTTAATGCTTTTTATACTTAATCGATTTTTTTCTCATAAATCCATCAATTATGCGCAATCATTTTTGCTGCTGACTCCATCTAACTATCTGTCTGTATAAATATCATTCACTTACAATTGTGCTGTCACAGTCAATAAAGTGCAACGTTGGTTGATTTTATGTGCATAATGCGCATCCTGTGCAGTCAAAAGGACGACTAGCTAGGATATGCCTGTATGGCATATCCCTACTGTAGAAAAATATATGTATAAGTATGGACGAGCTAGAGCTTTTTTGCCCGTATCTGTGCCCGCGTCAGGGTAAATGTGTGCCACTGCACTTTTTCGCTTCCTTCAGTGCACATAAATAGCCAAATAATAAAAATTTCGTGCACACTAACCTACTTTGTGAGCTTCCTTCTCTTGTGTGCGTGTGAGTGTGTGTGTGTGTTTTTTTTTTCACTGCCGTTTACGTTGCCATGCGATCTTTGCGCGCATCATTC
>NW_016242710.1:0-1016 GCF_001687245.7 Rhagoletis zephyria | reverse complement strand
CTTGGTTTGGCAGTAGCAGGCTTGGACGCAGGAGGCGCTTCTTTAACAGAACTAGCAGGAACCTTTTGTTTTAAATATATCAAAAAAAAACTATACGTGTTAAGAAACGGCTGACAAATTGTACTTCTATATCTACATATGTATATGGATATCTTACAGGCTTTGGCGATGAAGATGTTTTCGGCTGGACATCAGATTCTGTGGAAATAATCGAAAATAAAAATTCTCTCTCACAATTCAATTATTAAAAACTTACGCTTTGTAGATGGTTTTTCTGCTCCGCCGAACCAGCCAGTCACAGTAGATGTGGCACTTTCCACCGTTTTGGAGACATTATCGAATTGTTTTCTCACTCCATCAAATTGTTTGTTGATGTCTGCAATTGGGTCTTGGGAATCTAAAGCTACTTTGAGAACGTATTCTGCCCCAGGAACGTTTTGTTCAACTTGTTTTCGAAATTTCGGATCATATCTAAACAGATTATTTTGTAAAATAGTGNGGGGCGACAGAAATACCAAAACTTTGCCGAACCCAGCTTGTCGTACGTTCGGGGGCAAACCATTGCTATAATTTTTGCGGCTGTACTGGCTCAATGTAATCTAAAATTAACAATAATAAATGTAATTTATTTTCTCTTTTTTATTAGTGTATAAAATGGAACAATGTTAGTAAAAGGGTCTACAGTAAACAATGTTGTGTGTACTTTGTTGAAGAAGGAGGAAGCCAAACGTACATGTTAGGAGTAAGACTATTTGTTATGACATCAAAGTATATATTGCATGAGTGAACTCCAGAAGCAATATAGATCAGAATGGAAACAATTTTATCAAATTACATTTCTTTTCTGGATAATTTTCTGCAGAGTTATTGAAGGTTGCATTTATAGATGACATAACAATTTGCCTGCCTATATTGGGTGGTGGGGAAAGAGGCGATCATTTGCTGTGCGTTTTTTAAGTGACAGCGGTGGTGGTGCCTCGCGCACCGATGTGATGACGGCATGATAGCCAAATATA
>NW_016242707.1:0-1016 GCF_001687245.7 Rhagoletis zephyria | reverse complement strand
TGGTACCCAGGTATCATCAGCCCTAATCTGAATCCATTTGGAAAGGATGATTTTTAATTTCTCTTATATATTATATTAAAATAATTATTTGTTAGTTTCAATGTTTTCGGATTTCTTTACTAAGTTTCCAAGCTGTAGTGAAGATGGATAATTTTCTATATATTTTTACGAAACACATTTATAAATTATTGAATAAACCTCTGTACGAATAATTTTGTATATTGTCCTAAGGCTTTCGTAATGTTTACGTATGGTTCTAAAATTTATTGTTATGTATTTAAAATTAACTAAATATTTTCGTAGATACTACTAATGCAGAAACATGTTTTTTGAATTCGTAAAATATACGAACAGTGTTGACACTCACTTATTTTCCCCCTACGAAAAAACGTACCAAAACGGTTTTGAGAGTACCAAAAAAAATTTTTTTTTAGTAATAAAAGAGAAAGGGTTTTTTCTAATTTATTATTTTTCAATAAAGAAGTAACAAGTTTAAACACGAATTGATTTCACTGCATTAAAAAATATTTTTTTCGCACAGAATNCTCTGATCAAAACTCAGGTAAATTCAATAAGCTTTCATGCAAATTTCCAATTTTTTAATCACTTTTTTAGATTTTTTTTGAGTATGCAGTTTTGTAGCCCAATAAATTTTTAGCGTGGTCAAATATGTTCACCAATCACAAATTTATTGAACTCCAAATTAATTTAGATTTCTTACTTGTCCATCACTCCATTAAAACGAATCTGTCTTTATACATATATTTACTCATTGAAAAGTCAAAAGTCATTTGACAAGACCAAAACTGCGTTAATATTGACGTCGTCACCCAAGAATTAAAGGATATCAAATTGCCAAATACCATGGCAGCTATTGTCTTCCCAGACGTAGCCGGAGATATATTGCATTTCTTTCACAATAGAATCGGAGCTTCCGGGCCTACTCTTTCCGAAAATTCCTTTGCCGATGTCCTCATTCTCCTGCATCAGCTCGACCAACCGCGCAAGTTGCCTTT
>NW_016242706.1:0-1016 GCF_001687245.7 Rhagoletis zephyria | reverse complement strand
TGTTGCCAAATCATCCTCATCGGTAGCACCTGTCAGTAGCTGTTCTGTCTTCTTCTTCTTCTTCTTCTGTTCAATCATATTTGCCTCTTTTCTCCCATCCATCTATCCATCCATCCATTTCTCCCATCACTGCCTAATCAGTGCCTCTGTCTGTGTGTCTGTGTGTTTATTTACCCACTGCTCAATCTTCGACAAATGTTCTCCTCTCTGTGTCGAAACGCGCTCTCTCTGGCAGCTGATTGAGTGTTTAGCAGTTTAGAAGTAGAAGTGGAAATTGGTTGTTTGACAGCGCCGCGGCGGCGGTAATTGCTCGATTTCTCTCTCAAGGTGTACTTTCTTTTCTTTCTTTGCTTTGCTTGCTCTCCTTTAATTAGACACAGTGTCGGCGGTGTGTGTGTTCTATTTTGGAACACTTTGCCTTCTTATACTTCTTCTTCTTGTTCAGTTTCTGCTTCTTGAATCGCCGACATCTGTCAGCTGATTTGTCTCTCTGAAGTAGTAGAAGAAGTAGTTGGAAGTAGTAGTCGTGAAGTGAGGTGGGCGTAGAAGGGAAGAGAAAAATTGGCATCACTTGCTCAAATATTGACAGAACCTTGAAGAGTGGCTCGCTGGCTCACAGTTTGTGAGCTATTTTAAATTTGTAGTTTTTGAGACTTTTGATATGCGCGCAGGTGAACACAAAAGTGAAGGATACACTCGACAAAAAGAACTTTGCTGTTCCGTTTGGAAAACTGTGTTGCTGTTGTCTTGTCTTGTCTTGTCTTGATGATTTTAGCAGTAGCTTTCGCTCTTATCCAATCAACCAATTACCAACCGCAGTGAGAGACTTATCCTCAGACTTATCCTCAGGTTTTGCTGTCTCTCTTCACTTTCCCTCTTCACTTTCCCTTTCATTTATCCACTCTCACTTCAGACAACTCTTCTGATCTCAATTGCTCACTCATTGTATGTGTGCTCTGGGAACTCACAGTATCCACCATTTACCTGAGCTATTAATTAGCGGTAAGTGAGCAGGG
>NW_016242705.1:0-1016 GCF_001687245.7 Rhagoletis zephyria | reverse complement strand
AATTATAAGTTGCTCTATAAGTTATTCTATTGTTGGAAATATGTATGTATAAAACCTTTTAATTACTTCAATTATTGCATACTTAAGCTGAACTTCGGTTTCCAATTAAAATAAGTATTTGAGCATTTTCAATAAATTAAATAAGTACATATGTTAAAGTGCAAAACGGCAAGCTGTTAGAAATCACTTTTCAATCAGAAAGAATAAAGTATTTAGTTCGAAATTCGTTTCCAGACGAATCAAAGTATGTATTATTAGGGTGTTCGATTATACAACTTTTTTCGAACCCCCATTTTCGAGTTATTTGAAATATGGCAACATGAACAGAACCGGTTCCCCATTTTCATATTAAAAAAAACAGATAAACCGGTTTTATTTTATATATTTTCTCTACAGTAGCACTTATGGTCTGATTATGGCNTGCTTATAATTGAACAGCCGAAACTTAACGTAACTTAATGCCACGCCAAAATTTATCTCATTTTGATTCTTTAAGTTCTACGTTCCGTTAAGTTAAGTTAAGTTGCCATAATCAGGCTTTTAGGAGCGGTGGTTCAATGTCTGGTTATCACTACCAGTTAAACTTCATTATTGCCGATTTCGACATCATGCATATAACATGTGATCGATAAAGCAGTCGTTGTATTTAACCTCCGGTTTGTGTTAACCAGACATTGAACAACCGGCCCTTATTGCTAGTTCGAAATCATGACCTCACTTACAATATGACTGCTAAGAAAAGGTATAGCAATAGACAATATAAGTTCGGAGTATTTTAGATTACAAGCGAAACAAAAAAAAAAATTTGAAAAATTCACACTTAATGGCGTTAACCGATTTTAGCCTTCCTTTGTCGGGAAAAACTCGAGCCCCATCCGCTGAACCAGCCCGACTATACAAATATTGTCTATTTAGATAAGCCACTCATCCGGAATCATTCAACACCTTCGTCATATCTCTCCCCTTCAATTCCAACACCGAATGTTTCAACTTTAATACAACTCCATTCTGGATAT
>NW_016242704.1:0-1016 GCF_001687245.7 Rhagoletis zephyria | reverse complement strand
AATTTTCTGATTAAAAAGTGCGATATTTTGGTGCAACTTTGCAGAATTACATTTCATAGTTTTTGCACAAAGTCGGATATTTGGATTTATTTGGTTTTTATTAGGAAAGGGGCTTTACTTTCATAAAAAAATAATAAACAAAAAAAATAGGCAAACTTTGCTAAAGTGTATAGTCCTAATTTATATTTTGGTCACTGTATGTATTCCTCACTTCGAGTCAAAGGCTTCCAGANACTGTATGTATTCCTCACTTCGAGTCAAAGGCTTCCAGAGTGGAAAATAAAAGCTGATAATGGAGAAAATTGCGATCATATACCAATATTATTTAAACCAGGTTCATAGGCATGCCATTTTAATGAGCTGTTAAGGCGTCGAATTAACGAACATCGAATACGGGACAAATACAGGACATTAAAAGAAATACAGAACATTTAGCGTCCCGTATAAAATTAATTAATTACCAGGACAATTGGTCAAAAAAGAGGACTGTCCCGTATAATACAGGACGGATGGTCACCGTAACTATAACCGAATCTTTTTTATGTACCTTGCGATATCTTGATTCAGACTGTCTTACTCAGCAAAGTGCATAGAATTTTTCTTTTTCAATACCGCTGACTGACTCTTTTATATGCTTAGGAAAGGAATTAGTCAGGGGGCGTCAACTGAATTACTGAGTTACATTTTTCTTGAGAGGAGAGTCTGATTTGCCGATTTAGTGATCGAAGTCAACTCAATAGCTCACTTAACGGAAAACTACTTGAAGCTTTCGAACTCGCATTTCGCCGTACCAGTTAATGAACTAGTTGCTTTCTACCAGTTCAACCTATATACTGTTTACTATCTGATTTACCGCAGGAATATTTTGTATGTACCTACATACAAACATCAGTATACAATTGAAGGCACAGCGCGAAGCAAAGAAGGAAAAAGTGGCAAAGTACGCAGTCAATGAAATTGCAGAACAATAACTCACGCCCTCAACCAAGCATAGCAAGCAAAATGTAAAAGCAAAA
>NW_016242703.1:0-1016 GCF_001687245.7 Rhagoletis zephyria | reverse complement strand
TCAGCGGATCATGAGATATATATATATATATTTTTTTTATATGGGAGTTAAGTCGCTTTTTTTTTGCTAAAAATTACTTGTTACATTTCCCCTCATCTAAGATGCTAAGGCAACTTAAGCGCAACAAATATTATATAAATTAAGTTACTTTCAAATTTGTAGGCTCATCTGTCAACATGGCTAATGTTTGAATAAGAAAAATATGTCAAGATATGTTATTTTCATTGCTTTATTTTCTATAGGGCTTGTCAATTGCAAAACTTTAGTTGCTAAACTTTGCAAATGGTTTGGAAAATTTTCCATTTTGTAACTTAGGAAGTCATGAAAAATGGCTACTAAATGCAAGTTGCTCAAGTGGCACAAAATGCAACATTTGGTCAATTCAGTAGCTATTTTGTCTGCTTTGCTTGTATGGAAAATTATGTAGCGAATTTTATTTGCAGAAGAATAAAACGGAAGAAAACTAAGGTAAGAATAAGTATTTTTAAAATTTTGGCCAAGGCTTGAAAACTTGTCAGCAAAGTAGTAACAGCACCAATATTTTTTCTCCAAGGCGAATTCATAAGGTAGTGTTACTAAATAGAACAGCTGATTTGATTTGCATTGAAAAACAAATGTCAATATTTCATATTTCGCTTAAGGGAGTGAATGAGGAAGTGAGATTGTTTTAAAAGAGAAACTTTTCTTTCTTGAGAAATGAATAGCTTAAATTTTAAATTTGTGCATCAAAAACGAGAACAAAAAATATATATGATTTTTTGTTGTTGTGCTCCCGCTACTACCTAGTGAGAATTCGAGAGTTTATTAAAAATATTAGATCAATCCTTTTAATCAATGAAAAGCTGATATTCTAAGCTATAGTTCATTCCTTTATGCATATAATATCCTCTATTTCTGCAAATTTGATGTTTCGCAGCAGAATAATCACTGAATTCTCTACCTGACCTTTCCATCGCAGAGCAGGCATCTTGGAATTAATCTTGGGATTTAGATTAACAAAGTCTTTTACTAATTCA
>NW_016242702.1:0-1016 GCF_001687245.7 Rhagoletis zephyria | reverse complement strand
TGTTGTTGTTGTTGTTGTTGCTCGTGGTGATGATCATTTCCAGACAAAACAAGTGAGTTGGAAAGAATTGTGTGCGTAGTGGAGAAGTTAGTCGATGAGGACTGGCGACGTTCACGTCCTCGAGCTGAGCTTTTATGGGAGGCGGTGGTCATCGAAAGAGAATCATCCGCTTCGTCTACGTCCACCTCTTCGCTGATGCCCACATTCACCTGGTAGACACGCTCGAGGTGACTCTTGATGGAGCGAATCTGCCGCTGGAGAACGGTGAAAATTTTCTCCTTGATAGAGTTCGACGAGTCAGACAGTGAGGAAGAGGAGGTGCTGCTGATGAGGTCCACGGAGGAGGAGGAAGAGGAGACGCGGCTGAAAACCGGGTGAAGAGGTCGACCTGAGAAAGGTCCTGCTGAAGTAGTAGTTTCACTCGTGGTCTCGGACGACTGCTGTTGAAGGCCATCGGTAACCAGGTCACCCCGCTTGATGGAGGCGATGATCAGCAGCAGCTGATTGCAGGACTGAATCAGCCCGCGGAAGAGCGACACGGCGAGCATCATCGAGCCGTAGTCGCCGGTCATGTTGACCACCGCAACCGAGACGATCTTGTTGATCACATTCTGCCAGTCGTGGGTGAAGAACTTGTCCAGCGAGGCGACCCTCTCGTCGGCCGTCTTCAGGCGTGGCAGCTCCTCGCTGAGGAAGTAGCGAAATGCTGTGTTGGGGGAGGCGGAAATGGGATTAGAAAAGTCAAACAAAACAAAACAAAACACCGAACTTACTCTCCACTTGAATCTTCAAAAAGCACTTCACCTGCAGGAGCTGCCGATTTCGCAGGCCCAGCTCCAGGGCCGTCAGGTCCATGATTGCCAAGAATAACAATAATCAAGAAGTTAGATTAAAAAATGTTAAGAAAATAAGTAGAAGAAAGGTTGTAAAGAAAAGAAAACACTCGGCAAAGGACTGCTCAAGCCTGATCACAGCTGATCGCCGTTTTACGCCTCACAACAAACATTGCACTGCAG
>NW_016242701.1:0-1016 GCF_001687245.7 Rhagoletis zephyria | reverse complement strand
CTATATTATTAAACGTGCGATATCAGTTTTTCCTTACTACCAAGCGTTTCTTTAGTGGAAACATGGATTTTTTGGATTGGATTTGCAAAATAGTGGAAAAAATCCATGTTTCCACTAAATAATACTAACGCTTGGTAGTAAGGAAAAACTGATATCGCACGTTTAATAATATAGAGATGTAATTAAAAATGTACGTTCTTGGAGATTTCATAATACAATTAAAAAGCTTGATTAAGAGAATATGTTGAGCCTAACAGATGACTAAACTTCCCAAAAATGGCGAAGATATGTGTCTTTCNAAACTTCCCAAAAATGGCGAAGATATGTGTCTTTCCATCTGTGTTTTGGTATACCAACTGTAAGAATTGATCAAACTTTGATTGCGTTTTCCCACAAATTTGAAAATTTGAAACTATTTTATAGTTGTTTTTAGAGTTTTTTGAATTAATGAAAATTGTTTCAATTCTCTTTTACAACCCCAAGTGTGAATAATATTGCTTTTAATATTGCTTTTAAAGGAATTTTCAACGCAAATATAACATGTATTTTATGTAGAATATACTTTATATTTTGACTTCAGCGCCAATTCAGGGTCAATTTATTAGAAATCTATGATTTATTATGTTTCAACCACATGCGCCAAATTCGAACCAAATCGGACCATAAATACGGTTTTTCGAAATATCTCGACCTTGGCACCACCTAGGAAGACCAATTTATGCAAACATTATTCTTCTTACATAGCCAGTATATATTTTAAAAAGCAGACAAATCGGCCCGTAAATACGTTAGATATAAAACTTTTATTTTTTTTGTCGTGGTGGACCTTCCGCTGGAAACACCCATATGCAGTTACATGACTAAAGTTTTTCGCGGCTAAAAAACCGCATGGATCTTTCATACTTTTTTCCTGATGGTTTTTTTCCATTTAAAGATGAATTTTAGTAAAATGAGCAACAACGTGTGCAAAAAAAAAATTAAAAATCATCGCCAGTTTTTATAAATTGCACTTCTTA
>NW_016242700.1:0-1016 GCF_001687245.7 Rhagoletis zephyria | reverse complement strand
GGAAAAAGAAAAGTGTTGTCCCATTTAGTTGATTTGCTAAAATGTTTTAATTTTGATAATTTTTCACTTGATATTGGATCAAGGGCAAACACCAGTGAGGTCATTTGCCAGTGAACAAAAGCGTACATCCGGTTTGGTAGCGTTTTAAAAGGAGACAACAAAATAAAAGGCATTTTTAAGCTGAGAAAATGAAATGATATTTTTAAATTTTTTTACAAAAAGTTTTACACTTTATACTGGCACAAACTGGCTAGACTGTACCAAAGTTGTTTGGTGAGTTCTACTTGTTTTTTCTCAAGAAAGCAGTTTACGAAATTTTCCTTAATTTGTCAGTTTTGTAATTTATCGTTTGTTTTGCTTTATTTCGGTGGCAATAAAAACTTGCAATTTGCATTTTATAACAAATTACTAAATTTAGTTAGACAATTGTCAACAGAAAAATTATTCAAAATTAAATTAAAAATTTCAAATTACCGGTTTTTAATTAAACTATAGTAGACAACAATTAACGGTAACTTATTGTTTGTTTGTGTTTAGAACTTAAACTAATTAAACAGTTCTAAAAACAGAATAAAAAATACCGTTTTGTACTGCTAATAAAAAACAAAAAAATAAGTAGATTTTCAAATTAATTTTGCAAAAAAATGGATGACGACAAAAATTTATTTTCAACAACCTCAGACAGCTCAATTCTGGTGTTCACCGATGATGAATCAGTTGGAGAGAGGCGGTACACTCGAAACGCCTTCATTTCCTTCCTCCTCTTGGGACTTCTTTCTCTGCTAGTTGAGGTGGTCTACGTTCTCTTCAACTACGTTGTCTATGTAATAGGCAGCTACCGAGAGATGCCTATCGTCAGAAGGCAGGTACGGCAGGAGGCGATGGCCGCAGCTGCAGCTAAGGAACATCAAGCTCCTTCAAAAAACAACAACTGTAAGGGAAACTTTCAAAAACAACAACAACAAAAAAACAGCCAAAAATTTTGCTAAAGACAGAAATTCCTTAAATACAAAACA
>NW_016242699.1:0-1016 GCF_001687245.7 Rhagoletis zephyria | reverse complement strand
AATATAAGTAATTAAAGGGCTTTGTCAATTCCTATACATCCTTGTGACCCAACAAATTTTACTTTTTTATTTCTTTCATTTGGTACCCATATTCCATATATTTCACTTTGCACCGAAGTTTCAGAAGAATATTTTTTGAATTAATCATATTTTTGAAATTTCAAAGTCCTCTAAAAGAAACTCCTGACGTCAGAGGGCAAAACTAAAAACACAGTTTTATTACATTTCGTCCCTAGTTTCGCGAATATATTAATCTTTTCGTGTGTTTTGAATTTTTTTGGTTTTTGTCGCATGGTGTTTTTTTTAAAACATACGAGTCAAATTTTAACTCTTAGTTTTTTGATGGAAAGCAATTCGATGAAAAAATAACGAGTTACAAAAAATTATAACAGAATTAAAGTTAGAAATAATTGATACTGCTAGAGCAGAGTGTCCAAAAATATGCTAGAGTGGTCCAAAAATATGCGGTAACGTACATAAAAAAAAATACGACTAATTGATGACCTTCTCCTTTTTTAAAAATCGGTTAGTAAAAACTTTTAACTGTGTTATTTGATTTTACTTTACCTAATATTGAACCAACTTTATCGCAATGTTTTAATGAAGAAAATGGCTCGTTGATGCGTTTCTTCTATCTTCCTTTAAGTCTATCGCAGCTACTAAATATTCCGTGGGTTTTGGTGCACCCGAAGCACAACTACACAGCTTTTTCTGTTAATAATTTTTTAAAAAATCAACACAGGCCAATTTGAGTTTCTATTTATGCTGATTTTGGCTGCTTCTTTTGTTGTTGTTCCTTTTCACTTTAAATGTGTTTTTTTTGTTGTTTAAAAACTTCTTATTTGGTTTTCACAATTTCGTACATTAACTTTTAGTGGCTTAAAAATTATTTGTTTACACACTCATGCATATGTACATACATATGTATGTATGGAATGGTAGTCGCAACGCGTGGTTCAGCGCGGCGTATACGTAACCAACACTTTACTTGCCGTCGCCCACTCAGCTGCTTTCCG
>NW_016242698.1:0-1016 GCF_001687245.7 Rhagoletis zephyria | reverse complement strand
AAGTCCCTAGGGCCATTGGGTGCAGTTTGAGATGCAGTTACCACTGCACCTAATGCGTTCATATTTTCCCGCATTGTTCTCATTCCAGCTCTCATTTCTTCTTGCGAAGTACGTAAGAGCAGATGAAGCACTCCTACCCACGAATCTCCTGCAGACGCTCCGCCATTAGAACGTCTTCTTCTATCTTCTGCAATACCTTCACCAAAACCTGTATTCCCTGGCAAAGACCTATCATTTTCCTGTCTTCCCGAGAGCATAGTCATGAAGGTAGCGGAAACATTCTGGACCAAAGTCCCAGGTGGTGAGGTGGCAAGTAAATTTGAACTTTGACGGCTATCAATCTTAAGTCCCGGAGCGGGATTGGCTATTGGAATTGGAGGCGGAACTCCTCCCGTCTGGTCAGCAATAGGTGAATGCATCACCGGAGGATTAGTTGCTGGCATAGCAGGAGTGTTATTTCTCCCGGTCCCCCTTGGCTTAACGCCGCTACCTCTCACAGAGCTACTACGCGTAAGCCTTTGCTGCTGTTCCATACAGCGAATCGACTTCAATTGGGAAATCAAGAAATTGGAGTCCTAAAATCGAGACCAGTTCAAATTTAAAATCTTAAAGTGTGCGTAAGGCTTGGCTCCCCAAGAGCTCAAAACAAAGTCGAAACTCCAAGAAAGTTTTTTTTTTTTTTTAGTAAGGCTTGCTGTGTTAGCTTAAGCCAAAAGAACGTCCGAGAAAGTCTTCAAAAAAAAAATAAATAAAGGGATTTAACTAAGTGGCGCGATACTGCTGTACCCGATCGCGACAAAATAAAAACAAAAAAAATCGGAAAAATATCAAAATGAATTATTCAGCTGCGTACTGAATAAGAATATACGCAAGGGAAATAAAAAAAAATCACCGATCCAAAAATAATTATTCAGCCGCGTACTGAATATAAATATACGCGAGAAACAGCAAAAAATATCGATCAAACTATTTTTAGTAAATAAACATATAAATTTGTTAGTTAAATATACGTGATC
>NW_016242696.1:0-1016 GCF_001687245.7 Rhagoletis zephyria | reverse complement strand
GGGTTAACCGAATTTACTGAGCCCTCTGGGGATTTTCCTGTACTTCTCGGCATTTTTTCGGTTTGTGCGGGACTTTTTATGTACATTTTGTAATTTATCATGAGACCTTTTACTATTTTTCTGGGACTTGTTTCGTGTCGATTCAGATTTATAATTTTTCTCGTGGGCTTTCTGTACTTTTCGCACTTTTTCAGATTGTTCGATATTTTTTCTGTACTCTTTGAGTTTTTCTCTGGACTTTAGGGTTTCTTAAGAGCTTTTGGGACTTTAGTGTTTGCTTTGGTAAGTTTAAGATATTTCCGGGCCCGGGCCCTAAGATATTATTTCGTATTTTATAGCGACATTTTCGGTGCTACTCACCCTTTTTGGTGACTTTGCGTTCCTTATTCGATTTTTTTATATTTTTTTTTGTTACTTTGCAATAAATATATTTCGGGATTTTTCGTGACGATTCGGCAGGTTTCAGAACTTTTAGTGTTTTATTCATATTTCCCAAAATTGTGGAATTTTTAGGCTTTTCTTTACTTTTTTTCGGAATATCTTTACGATATTTTTAAGGTTCATCGAAATATTTCGGAACTCTTCAGGATTTTTCATGACTTCTCGTATTTTATTTAGATTTCCAATTTTTCCATCAGGATTTTTCGAGATCTTTTAGATTTCGTTGGGACACCAGGGGGATTAGGAGATATTTCGTGTTTCATTCGGTATTTTAGGTGATTTTGCAAGGATTTTTCGGAATTTTTGCGCTAAGATCAAACTTTCGTCTTAATATAACAGAGACAGTAGATTCATAAGTACATATTTTCTTATCTTTCTCTGCGGAAGCATGAGTTATTATGGATAGTCGATGAGCGCGATTGCATATAAGCCAATGATATGAATGAGTCATAGAGGTTGCAATGCAAATATTAAAAATAGTATCCCAGAAAGAGGCTTATGAGTCTGGATTAACTCCTTTGGCCAGACCTGCATTGTAATTTCGGCAAGATTTCGTATTTTGATTTTATCGGCAT
>NW_016242695.1:0-1016 GCF_001687245.7 Rhagoletis zephyria | reverse complement strand
TTTTTTAAATATTGATTCTACACAAAAAATTAAAGTTTTAAAATTAATAAAAATTTTAAATTTTTGAATTTTAAAATCCTTATATCTCTCAAAATACTAATCAGATTTCACTCAAACAAAAAGTAAAAGTGTTTTAATAAAGAGGAGAGTTAAAATCTATAAAATACATAAATTTTTATAAACCGGAAGTAGTTTTCAAATTTGGAAGTTTAACTTCCGGTTTTTAAAAATACTTGATATTTTGTATAATTGTAGATTGTATTGCCAAATAATTAATAGAATTTAAAAAATGCAAGCTTGTTAATCTCAAAAAACCGTAAAACAAAGACAAAAATGTCGATTTTCGAACTAAACTCCCAAAAACTCCCAAAATTTTGCAATTGTTTTTGGATTTGTTCCAAATAAAATGCATAAATTAGCTACGGTTCTAGGCTTTATTTTAAGATGTTGTTTAAAAAAAACAGTAAAGTAATTTTTTCAAAAAAAATTTTTAAAGATTTTTAAAATTGGAGTTTAAAAATCGAACTTTTTTCGAAAACCTGACGTATAGTAATCGAGCTGAAATAGCCAATAGTCTCAGTTTGAGAGGCTTTTTCATGCACACTTTGTTTCGTTTTCAGCACAAGAAATTTTTTTAAAACANGGTTTTTATTCAAAGTAAATAAATGATCATATTAGTTTACCATTTTTAAATGAACTATTATTTGTGTAACACAATGTACTAGCCAAGTTTTTGTTTTTTAGTTTAAAAAATATAAATTAAATTTTTACTACAAAAATACATAACCAAATTCATCTTAATAAGCAGTATTTTTTGCTGTTGCTCATATTAACAGTTTTTGTATTTTTGCAAGTAAACATATCTTTTTGCTCTTTAATTTCTATAAAATAAAGATTGATAACATATGATTNTAAAACTGTTGTTAAATAGTTTGCATATACAACTAATGCTTATTAATGCGGTTAGACAAATAACTAAAAAACAAAAAAACTGTAGAAAATAGTTTTCTTTTTTT
>NW_016242694.1:0-1016 GCF_001687245.7 Rhagoletis zephyria | reverse complement strand
CATTTTCAGACACAATTTGGAACGAACTGTGAACACCCCAAATAAATAAAATGCAACGCTATGATACTGTTTGTTTATTCACATTTTGACGTTTTTCGTCATGGACCATGAATCACAATACATGAAAGGTTCGTTCAGTGAACGACAATGAACTTTTGGATGTACGTTGCNGACATGTTTTGTAATGCATACAAGTTTACAGATTTTTTTCATTTGTATTTGGAAAAGTATCAAAATTTAAAAAAAGTATCTCTCCAAAATTCATTGAAAAATGTATCACTTTTGATACACTTGGATTAAAACGGTCACACTGGGCCTTGTTTCGGTTCTGCGTTATGGGCGGGCTGTTGGGCATGACCATACCTACCATGGGCATGGGATACCTACCGTATCAGCCTGATCAAGTTTCATTTGTTATCTGACATAATATTTATTCTTGCCCCGTTTGTCCTTCTCAGAAGACATTCTCGAACGCAGACTTCGATTGCGAAGACTTCCGCCTGGAATATGGTTCCCTCGCTAGAGCAGGCACCTTGTCGTTGGTGCGGGGGCTTAGCTGCATCACCAACCAGCCCTCTTCTGGTTTGAGGTAACGCGGATGTGCAGACCTCCGCGCTACCTTCTCTCTGGACTTGGGCTGCTGGAGAACAGTGACCAAGAACTGCCACCTCCTAATCCAGGGTGTTAAGCGACACCGTGCCTATTGGACGGTTTGCAGCCAGGAGGGTATAAACCGGCTGTATTTGAACGGCGCCTTTCCGACACCGGGCCGCATCGGGGAGTAACGGTGGCCTTACCGCGACAAGGGGCGCGCCTCGTCGAGCAGGTGGTCGTACGAACTAGATAATCAAAAAAACCAAAAAAAAACAAAATTTGACAACAACAGCCACAACAACAGCAAGTACAGCAACAATAACACCTACGGCTTCAAATGTAGTGGTAGGTGTAACAGCAACACGAACAACTGAGGCACTGGAGACGCCAAGAAACAGCAGCGCGTGGGAAGGCCCAAGAAG
>NW_016242693.1:0-1017 GCF_001687245.7 Rhagoletis zephyria | reverse complement strand
GCAATATTTTGACGAACAATTATTCCGACGTACGCTTGTGGCCAGCTGACCAGCTGAAAAAGCAATTGCTTAGTTTATCTGTACTAATGGGTATCAGCAGACAGCCTTTTTCTTCTTATTTGGCACTGCAACCGTTTGTCGGTTTCGGCTGAGATCAAAAAGCTTCGCCAGTTGCCTCTCTCCTTTGCGGATTTGTGCCATTTGTTCATCCCAAGAGAGGACAAATCCTTATGCACTTGGTCCTTTCATGGGTGCGGACGGGAAGGATCTTTTCATCGGCCCGTCGTCATCCATGCGTAAAACATTTGTAACTGCATTTTCATGGAAGGCGAATTGCCAAACATGTTGTGACTAAACCGACACACATACACTCCATTAGATGGACTCGCATCAGCTTTACGTCATAGTTTAGTTTCATCCAAGTGCATTGTCTGGCCTTAAGTTTTCGAAAAAAACGGTTTCTCTGTTACGTTCACAGGGAACCGTCACTTAAAATTGCTGAAAGAGGTTTTCTTTCCGGAAGATAATCCTTTTCAACTCTGTGCGGCTCCTTCAAGATGATGGATCTCCTGTTATTCCTATTGGCGAATTTCAAGCAAATTCACATTGCGTTGGCCCTCAAGGTCTCCTTACCTTACTGTTATTTATTTATCGTTTTGTAAAGATCGGCTCTCATTTCTCTACAACAAAAGTTTCTTTCACGATTTCCCACAATCACATTTACTAAATGAAATTTTGGTAATACAACCTGAAAACTTTGCCCAAAAAAACAAAAGTACATATAATCGTACGTGCTTCTACCGAAGTTGTTAAAAATACAATACCCCAAATAGACAAAGTGTAAAAATGTTTTTGAAATTTCCCAAGCGGATAATTTTTGGTAACCACGCGCATGCTGCATACATATGTATGTATATTCTTACATATTTATGTAAACTAGCTTAAGCAAATTCTTTTGTTTCTTTTCCACCTCAGCAGGCCAACTGAGATTCATATTTGCGCAAAAGCGGTTTTCTT
>NW_016242692.1:401-1017 GCF_001687245.7 Rhagoletis zephyria | reverse complement strand
AGAGTTAGGCAGGCTGTAAAAATCTGAGAAAGCATGGGACACAGTATGTATTTAGCTTCCTGTAGTTGAGCGGGAAAGATTCCCTCAAGGCCAGGAGATTTGTAGGGCTGAAAGGACATTAAAGCCCATTCCACCCTCTCCTCACTTACGATGTCCCCAACGGTATCACCCAGAGACAAGTAGGTCCTAGGACCGGGCGAAAAATCGGGGGTGTCATCTGAGCAGCCCGGGAAGTGAGTGCTCATAAGGACCTCCAGCATTTCGCTACATGATGTCGTCCAGTCACCGTTAGGCTTCTGGATAGAGTTCATACTTGAAGAAGATTTTGAGAGAACTTTCCTCAGCCTGTTGGCTTCAGAGTTCTCTTCTATGTTGTCGCAGAAGTTTTGCCAAGATTCGCGTTTCGCCCTCTTTATGGCCTTCTTGAAAACTTTGAGTGCGTCTTTGTATGGTTGCCAAAGACCTGTTCGTTTAGCTTGATTGAAAAGCCTCCTGCTGTTCTTCCTCAGTGCTGAAATCTCAGGATTCCACCACTGGGGTTTCTTTTTGCCCTTCGGGAGGGTGTTTGGGCAGGAGGCTTTGAAAGCAGCATTACAGGCATTTGTCACAAAGTTCA
>NW_016242692.1:0-105 GCF_001687245.7 Rhagoletis zephyria | reverse complement strand
GATAAGCAGGACTTATCGTGAGAAGCGTATCTGTGTAGAGAGACAGACAGCGTATATTTATACTTTGCTCAGTCGGTTCGCTTCTTGTTCCTGTATGCTGTTAAA
>NW_016242691.1:0-1017 GCF_001687245.7 Rhagoletis zephyria | reverse complement strand
GATCCCGGTGTTTTTGACGTCCCGAAAATCCCGGGATTCGCTTGCATTACTCACGGGATCCCGAAAAATTTTAAATATCGAATTTGATAGTAAGAACTTGTTCAAGGATTTGAATTATGTTTTTTTAGTAAAATGCCGTTTTGACTACAATTAACAAAAAGCTTGACACTTTTAAATTGCAGCCTGAGCCTTTTTGAAGAAGATTTAAATGAATGTACTCATAGCGTCGCCAATGTAAACGAAATAGGAAATTTTAAGGAAAAGTTACATAACTTTTTAAATCAACCTAAATCGAAAAAATTATAATTTATCCGACCTGCTGGTAAAAGAAGTTCAAATATTTTGTAATGGAGTAGATAGAGGTCATTATCTTCAATGGCTTATGGCTACCTTTTTGCGATTCAGCGTAAAAGTGTTGATGCTGAAAGATGTTTTTCATCAACAGGTTTTTGTATGCAATTACTTCAGGTTAAGATTTGAAAACTCCGCTTTGAATGCTTTGCTGGTCTTACGTGCACGTTTTGAGTGAAATGACTTCACTTTGTCCAAATCTTGGTTTCCCATAAAATTCACATTATTTTTTCTCCTATTAAATGACGTATCCGTGGACTAACATACGCACGAATAAATTTTTCATTCAGTTTGAAAAAACAGTTCTCAGTTATTAGGTCAAGACAGGCGCTAGTTTTTTTAGGGTTCTTTAGGGTGGCGGAAGATTTTTTTTTAATTTACCGGAGTCATTTGGAATTCGCTACTCGTTGGGTAACGGGATCGTTGATTACGAATCTGAAGTTGGACTAGAAAAATTTAAAATGGCGGATCCAATATGGCGGCAAAAAATTCAAAATCGATTGGACTTGCTTAAAACTTTAGAATTGGGGGTTCCTAAGGCCGCTGATTATGAATCCGAAATCAGATCCATGTTCGGTCTACCATTTTTCACGGAGAGGTTAAAATCGAATGTACGCACATGGCGTATGAGTTACCCAGACGAGATGAGAATGTTGCTCATACGCC
>NW_016242689.1:0-1017 GCF_001687245.7 Rhagoletis zephyria | reverse complement strand
TCACGCGTGTTCATGCATAGTGCTTTTGTGTGAAAATAATACATTTTAAATCTAAAGGTTTTAAGTGCTTTTATAATGAATTTTCGCACTTTTGTTCTCATTGTGCTTTTTGCTCTTTTTGGAAAATGTAAGCGATATTTTAAATAACATGAATAAATTAGTAACGAAATGCGATTTGAATGTGTTACCACGATTTTAGCCTAAAAAGTGATGTGAATACTGAAATACTTTTACGCATTTATTTGGTCCATAACATTTTTGAATATCAAGCATCCTAATCAGAGAGAAGAACATTTGTGTACTACATTATTAATTTCCGCTTAGAAAGATATACCGCTATACTAAAAGTGTGTGACAAGCGGAATTTTTAAGATTAAAAAAGGGTCAAGATCGATCAGTATATACATAAAAATCAATCAATCAGAATATGAATAATCATATTATTATTCTCATATAATCATATTATTATTACCTTACTTCACTAGGGCCCTTACCAATTTTTTTCGAAACTGCCTTTTTCACAGATTTTGGTAGGTTGTATTAAAATACACCATCAATAAAAATTTTGAAGTGTTAGTGCCAAAAACATGTGTACATGCCACTTTTTGAAATCCCTAACTGTTTTTGATATTGATTTTATGTTTTTTGATTCTGTAAAATAAAAAATTTTTTGCTTAGGGCCTTTGTGAACTCAGGTGACGATATGTGATGAGCAAAACATACTAGTGGGGAAACCCTTAATGAAAAATATTAGCAATTATTATTATTGCCGAAATGAGTATGGCAATTTTCCCATTCTTTTATCTTATATATGTATGTACGTACATACACATGTATACATAAATTGTATGACTCAATGCAGCCGTTGAGTTATCATGCTCTCGAGGGTTGTTGTTGTTGTAGCGGCTTTTGTATCATTTCGCGGGTTTGCATATTACAGTACTATATTGTATTGTAACCGCACCTTTACAAGATTTTTATACCCGAGCGCACTTGTGCACAAGGGTATTATAACTT
>NW_016242687.1:0-1017 GCF_001687245.7 Rhagoletis zephyria | reverse complement strand
TTGTGCTGCATTCGAAATTTTGATAAAAAGTCAATAAAGTTTGACTTGTAGTAGCTATCAAAATTCTGCTCGTACACACAAAAAATCCAAACAAAATTAGTGTGCGCAAGCGACACGTTGGTTTACAATAAATGCTTAAAAAATCTTTAAGTTATTTATACAGGGTGTTAGAAAAACTTAACTGAAATGTAATAAAAGAAAATCAACGACAAAGTGGATTAAGCATTCGAATAATCCCAGACGCGACCATGTCGAAAGCAATGTCGAAAAGGTAAAGAACATTTAATTAACTTGTTGCCACAATTGACAGCTCAAGCAGAAAGCATGGCTATATCCATTGGTTCGCTTTATAACAACAACAGCTCAGCCAGTGGCGGCAACATTTGTGTTTTGCTTGTCTTTAATTATGATTGCAGTCGGCTGGCAGAAAATGGAAGAGTCATGGACAAGTTCATGGCCACAAAATGCTGAATGGAAGACACAGTGCTTTTGTGTTGTGTTGTGTTCATTCAAGTGTTGCTGTACATAATTGCTGTTGTAGTGATTGCCTTGGCTGTTGTGTAGCCAATATTAAAATCATCGCTTGCCGTCGATAACATTTAGATGGAGTTGCTAACTGTTAGCGGCTGCCGATTGCTGTCTTTATGAATTGTAAACCACAGTTTTTGTTGTTGCTTCAATTATCCATTTATAATTTACAAGACAGGATGACTCCAAAAGAAAAGTAATTGTTGAAATACCTTAAATATGGAACAATATGAATGACGACTGCGAATGTGGTAGTATAAAGCTTTATTTACATTAGGATTTCAATGTTTGCTTTTGGTGATTTGTGTACCAATTTTGACTTGGTATTTTCGAGGATAAAAGTGGGGTTTGCTTCAGAAGTGACGATTTGATTAATTGTGACACCGTTTACTTAAGTTGCTTTTTTTTGAGATTTTTTTGGATATTCTTTAGTATACGAAAGCCACCCTGCAAAAAATTGTGCGACTAATCTCTAAAGAGAGTATTCCG
>NW_016242686.1:0-1017 GCF_001687245.7 Rhagoletis zephyria | reverse complement strand
GCGCATCAACAAAATGAAATCGATTCATATAGTTTGTTGAGCATCTCTGGTTTTTGTATATTTATTACGTTCTTCTAAAGCTTATTCACTTAAAAAAGGAAAGCTGGGCTCCTCCGTTTTTTTTCAAATATACCCACTTTCAGGTTCGGGGGCCTTCTAGTTTTAAGGATATTTAGTGTTGAAAGTTATTTTTGGTTTTTTTTTTTTTTTATAAAAAAGTAATGTGCCAAAATTGAGACTAATAATTTATCCTTCGGTTCATGTACCCAGTTTATACTATTTTTTATATGTTAAAGCCCAAATATTAAAAGACGAAGAAAATTTCATTGTTTTTTCAAAAAATAACCTTTTTTGAAAAAATTACATTATTAAAGCTTAGGAAATGTACACTATTTAGAAATTAAAAGTTATTGCTTTCAATTTAGTATAAATATTTTATTATGATCTGCCTTTGAAGATTAAGAATTCAGTGATAATAAGAAAATGTCAATGCATTTACAAACAAGTGACAACCTTACACCTATTTTAGTTCATTCAAATAAGGTCCCTCTTCTCCGGCAACACAGAAAGGAGAATTCTGAATAGTAAGGGTTATGATCCCTAACCGCGGCCAAAGGCCGCCTACGTAGAAAGAGGTTCCGCCCCTCTTTTACGGCAACACAGAAAAGAGAATCCTGCATAGTAAGGGTTACGATCCCTAAGCGCGGCTGAAGGCCGCCTACGCAGTAAGAAGTTTTGCGCAAAAATACTGTGGATGGCGTAGCCGGTGTTGATCCGAACATATTTTTTAAACACTGTATAGCGCGTACATGATTTTTTATACGAAATGAAAGCTTATTTTATATACTATTGAAGTAAGGCAATTCTTGAAAAATCATGTTTGTTTAAAATTTTTTCTAACTTGTTTCTAATTAAATTGAATTATTGCTAAAAACTGCCAATTTGCTGTATTGCCATTTTACCCTTGGTAACTCCTGTAGTTTTCGCTTCCCATGCAAAAAAATTATACCGTTACAC
>NW_016242685.1:0-1017 GCF_001687245.7 Rhagoletis zephyria | reverse complement strand
AATGCATGAAAATCCTAACCTCAAAAAAATCACCCGTTATATAGATGTGCTGGTATCGTGGAGACAATTTTTCTGTTCCAAAGTGCGGTGACCTGAAGTACCCCGTTCTGATGCTGACCCACTAGATCTAAGTTTTTATCATCCTCACGTATGTATCACCCTTTTGTTAGTAAATTAAAATTCGCCAAAAACTAATAAAATTTTNTGTTCCAAAGTGCGGTGACCTGAAGTACCCCGTTCTGATGCTGACCCACTAGATCTAAGTTTTTATCATCCTCACGTATGTATCACCCTTTTGTTAGTAAATTAAAATTCGCCAAAAACTAATAAAATTTTGCTATGAAACGATTTCCACCACCAAGGCAATTAATTATATTTTTTTTTTTATGGAACGCAGAGTTCGCCTTTTTACATTTTCATCATATCGTCGGAATATATGTAGTTACAGTCGGATCTTAACGTGTAATATACGACCGCTCTGAGTATAATATTTTTTGGTTACAAAGTTCGTTGACCTCAAGTACCACGCTCTAGTGTTTACCCACTGGTCACTAAATTCCCCAAAGTCTTTCGAGGGCCTTCCTCCTTTAGGTATCTGATACACCACAAATTGACAAGTTTTTTCTAACCACGCTTTTTCCGATTCATAAAATCTATTTTTGTGTCTACCGCATCTGATCCATTTTAAGGTAATGTAGCTCTTGAAATTGCGCAAACGTATTTGCAACTTCTTTCTTTCCAAAGCTGGGCAGCTGGTTTGGCTTGAAATATATTGTTCCACATCTCTGAACTTGCATTGTAGTAATTTAGACGGGCTTTTAAAAAATATTTCACAAAAATCCCGATTTTTAATGGATAAAAGGGTTCCGTCTGGAATAAAAGTTAACAGTATTGAAATAAAGAATAAATACATACGGTGTATACCATTCTCTTCCATTTAGTTTGCATTTCTTAAAAAACACTCCCAATCGGAACATATTTTTGATAAAATAATGACAAAATGTGCCTGACAAAAAT
>NW_016242683.1:0-1017 GCF_001687245.7 Rhagoletis zephyria | reverse complement strand
CAAAGTTATAATACCCTTGTGCACAAGTGCGCTCGGGTATAAAAAACCTCAACTTTAAATACATAAAAAAATGGGATAAGATACATTTTGATGGCCGCTACAGAAAAGTCCTTCCCGTTCTGATACCATTCATACACACAGGGAATAGAAGAACGGGTATAAAGAAACCAAAGAAAAAATTAGGCTTCATAAATTTTGCCCACCGTTTGGCCGAACTTCTCCATCAATTTGTGTTGTGCGGCTTAATGTGGTCACACAAATGGATGGCAGATGATTTTTCATCGCCGAAGTATACTCCAATAATAATAAAAAACTTCTTAGGTCCCCAATTTGTGTAGGCCTGTTACCGTCGAGCCCTTCTAAGAAATATTTACAGGGGTGTTTAGCTCTTGTTGTTGTTGTTGTTGTTGGAACAGTATAAAAATTCCCCAAAGTGTTTTCCAGGAATCAGCTTGAGTGACAGTTCTTGGATCGTTAAGCTCTTTCTTCTGTTTTAATGCCGGCAATCACAAAGGGGTTCCTTCTACCGAATAAATTTCCAGGAACGTCTAGTTTGACTTCGTGCTGATTAAGCAGGAAACGTCTGACATAAATATTTATTCGGTTCTCCACCCTTCCTAGCTTAAGGCTAATTTGTAAGCCTGGAAAGTCCCCAATTTCATTATCACAAAGAGTGATAGTTCGCGCTGTGGCTTGGTTGACTACTTTTCAATTGTTTTTTGTTTTCTGTTTTCGCCGCTGCCATCGAAATTAAATTATTATTTTACCGGGAGCTCAGGCCTGAAAACTGACGATGCAGTGACTGTCAATGTTAATTATACAAACCCTGCAGGAAATGGGACTAGTTTGTAGCTAACTATTAACTAACTAGCAGCCGACTAGTGGTAACTGTTTATTAACTATTTCCCTTGGCCGTACCGAACTACTTTTGAAGGGCGATGGCCGCAAATTGGTGAGAACTGGTTTCCTCTGCATTAGCTGCCAGCTAACTTGAAGTTAATTACCTTTGGATGTAAA
>NW_016242682.1:316-1017 GCF_001687245.7 Rhagoletis zephyria | reverse complement strand
TTCCTCGTGGCTGTCTTTCAAAAGCTCAATATGCTTATTGCAAGAAAAGGTCGGTGAGTTCCGCCCTGCACACATTGATAAAGTGGTCAGAGAAAGCCTTCGCGCGTCAAGATTATGCAGAAGGGGCCTTCTTCCATATCGAGGGGGCCTTCAACAATGCCACTCTAGAGGCAGTAGTAAAGTATATTCATAATCTGGGGATTGAAACCAACCTAATAAGCTTACTTCGT
The DNA here is from genome assembly GCF_001687245.7 of Rhagoletis zephyria. NCBI lineage: Eukaryota > Metazoa > Arthropoda > Insecta > Diptera > Tephritidae > Rhagoletis > Rhagoletis zephyria. The sequence goes on along the minus strand of NW_016242682.1, from coordinate 787 downwards.
GACAGAACTATCGCGGCGGGTTGGGGGAGCGTCTGCACTCAATGCAGAGTCAATAGGAGCACTCCACAAGGTGGTGTTCTCTCTCCTCTGCACTGGAATGCGGTTGAAACCGACCATCTAGAGCAGTGATTCCTAAAGTGGTCCAGGTGGACCCCCAGGGGTCCACGGAAGACTCGACGGGGGTCCACGGTGATGTGACAAAATATGGGGGTCCATGAGTTGTAAATAGGGGTCCACGAAGTTTTATCTGGTTTCGATGTAAAGAACCAAAATGGTTGCTTGATAGCCTCATATTTAACTTTATTTTTTTTAGTGGTGTATTGTGCTCTTGAGACACTGCTGCACTTACCGTCAGTTAGTATTTCTCCTCTAGACTAAAAAGTACCGGATGCTGGTATGACAATTATTGGGGCGCGACGAAAATTGCTGGCGGCAGAGATTTAAGCACTTGTGTCTTTTCAATGCTACAGG
>NW_016242682.1:0-218 GCF_001687245.7 Rhagoletis zephyria | reverse complement strand
ACAGGGTAGTACGCCACCATTACCTTTGTTGAAGAGATTCTATAATGTTGAGTTCCCTGAGACTGAATGCTGGTTTGATTCCATCGCTGAGACCGGACTCAGACATTGTCGATTCTTCACTGATGACTTCAAAACTGACTCTGGGTCATGATCTGGGGTCTTTTTCGATTTTAATGGAGATAAGCTTCACTTTTCTGTAGGGGAATATGCTTCGGTCT
>NW_016242681.1:0-1017 GCF_001687245.7 Rhagoletis zephyria | reverse complement strand
TAATAAATAATTCAGTATTTGACCATTTGCATCTGGCAGGTAAACGGCCGTGATTTTGTGCAAAACTTCACCTTCCTTTAGTCTATTTTTGAGCAGTTAACAATTTATTTCGTTATAGAGATAATGCAATGCGAATACATAAATCAATCGCAGAAAACCACTTTTAAATTANAGGTGTTTAGTATGAAAACTCAATAGCTACTTGTACCAAATGAATGTATTATCCTACTGATATGTATGTATGTATGTATGAACCTAAATGGTATGCAGGTAAACACTATATTTATTTACAATGGCACACCGCTGAGCCCAAGTTACAATTAAACCATACACTAAATATCTGTTGCAGGCGAATGGGAAATTAATGACTGACGATGGTGGCCAATTGACTGAAATAGGCCAATGTGCGGTGAAAAGGACATCAAGCTACTGAAGGGTATTAACTGTGCGAGGAGTGGAGAGGAGGCATATAAAATACTAGCACACTGATCCAGGTACACGGTTGTGATACTGCGGATAGTCCCGTAGGCGGAGATGTGAATGAGAGCAATGAACAATAAGAGCAAATGATAAATTAAGCGGTCGTGGTGTCGATAATCGAGCTATGCTGCTGATGCAAAATTCGAGTATGGATGGATGACCAGCTATGGCCAACAATCGCAACGGAAACAACAACAAGAATAATTGCATGGTATATAGTGAGCAAAACAAGAAACACAAAAGCCAAAATAGCGGCTTACTGGATGTTGAAAATTGATTTTAAAATTTGCTCTTTTCACCGGTGCTGTTGTTTGTTCTCTTGTAAGCTGGCACATATTTTGTGCTAAATTGAAAAGTGGCCATAAAAATGGGTGCGCATAGATTATTTACTTGCAGCAAAATTCGGTAATTGGGGAACAAATAGAAGATCAGCCATGAAATAGGCATAATAAAAAAATGTGTTTTACATAAACCATTTGGGCAAAGCCTAGTTTAAACAAGTAAGAAAGTCTAAGTTCGGGCGGAGCCGAACATTAA
>NW_016242680.1:0-1017 GCF_001687245.7 Rhagoletis zephyria | reverse complement strand
AATTAATGAGCAAAAAGTAAAACAGCTAAATATGATTATAATATTTAATGGGCAAAAGTTTTAGTTGCATTTTTCTAGCTAAGACTCTAATCGATCGTTAATGTAACATTTATTGCTAGTTTAAAAAAATGATAAATTTAACTGTAAAAGTAAACAATAGAAAATTTTTAAAAGGATTTTAAACAAAAAAAGGCAATTAAAAAACTGAATAAAGTTAAAAAGAAGTTAATTTACAATTTGAATAAATTGTTAGCTTGAAAAATCAAATTTAAGATTTTTTTAAAACTATTAAAACAATGACAATAAGATTAATTGAGTATTGAATTTTTGTATAAAACGAGTATTTTTTAAATTGATACATTAAACTTGTTTTAGGAAATTCAAAAATGTTTATACAAAGTTTTTTATGTTTTATAAGTGGAAAATGATTTATTGATTTTCCTTCTATTGACAAATTTTTAAAATGTCGTTTTTACAAAAAAAATTTGCAAGTTAACTCAGTTTTGGATAAAACTTGTGAAGTTTTTAATAAAAAACATATTATTTTTTTAAAATTTGACAATTTTATAAAGTTATATTAAACTTTTATCTACAAAACTATTAAAACAGAGAAAAAATGCAAAAATGTAAAAGATATTTTTTTCAAACAGATTTCTGAAAGTATAATTACATTTAAATGTTTGCATCGCAACTATATCATAAATTTTTGTTTTTTATTTTCAATTTTTATCTAATTTTATTTTTTGGTAATTTGGCTTTACATGTATTTATTCAATGATATTCAATAAACTGCAAAAATTGAAAATAAATAAAAAGCTAGTCTATTCTTTGGAACGCTTTTTGACACCATTCCTTTGGTTTCTTTACTATGCCTAATAATAGCAGCTATAAAGCAAATAAATAATATTTGCAACCTTCTCATCAATCATTTGGTCAAAATATAAATATCAATAAATATAAAAATTGTTTAGAAAATCTAGTTTAAAAACAGTAATGAAGCTGCGCAAAAAACGATTT
>NW_016242679.1:0-1017 GCF_001687245.7 Rhagoletis zephyria | reverse complement strand
AAGTGTGGGGGAAGTTGGGAAAGGAGTGATAATGAAACTTAAAGATGCAGGAAAATTAGAGATTTTGAGAGAGAGAGATAGAGAAGAGGGTGAAACGTAACGAGCAGGTAGATTTGTAGATAACCAACAGGTGTGTTTAAACGAAAACGAAAACAAAAACAACAGTTGGGCTTTCTGATTTAAGTGAAGTGACAAGAGGAGTTTGTGTTGTGTTGTGTTGTGTTGTGTGGTGTTCAGGTGGAGAAACAAAAAGTTGGTCACACGCAACTGGTCAATCAGTTCATGTTCGTGAAGTGTACGAGAGGGAAGGCATCGTCACTGTGGGTTCCACAGAGGTTCATTCTGCTGATAAGGTGACCCCTGTTGATCGAGCTCATTGTTCTCTTGTCTTTTGGATGATGGAGAGTCAGCCAGAAGAAAGCTAGAGAAAGAAAGTTGAAAAAGACAAAATTGCGTTAGAGTTTTTGCTTGGAAAAACGTTAGTTTGAGTTAAGTAGTTTGATGATCATGTAGTACATTTAACACACTTTCTCACACACAACTTTTGTGGTAATGATTAATTTTAATGTATAAATCGTACACAAGAAGAACACATCCGCTGAACTTTATGCAAATCAGTGACTCTTTTTCTCAGTCTTAAAAAGTTAATTTTTACTTTCACTGAAACTAGTTAGCTGACTGCCGTGATTCCTTTAGTTGCTGACTAGAGTAGTTGCTGACTACTAGTTGCTGTGAGGGGCTTGAGCACCGGTTAAACAACAAAACAAGAACAAAAATAAAAAAAACAAGGAAAGATCAGCCAGTTAGCAGTGACTGATTAGTCAGAAGAAGAAGAAGAAGAAGAGGAACAGACAAGCTAGACTAGCTTGCACAAAATGTATCAACAAGTGTGTGTTTCTCCAGATATTGGTACTTTTCGGACAAAGTATCTGTGTGCTTGTGTGTGAGTGTGTGCCGTTGCTTCAAATTTGGCTGCTGCTGCTGATGAGGATGCTGAGGATGTTGGTGATGAGTGTC
>NW_016242678.1:0-1017 GCF_001687245.7 Rhagoletis zephyria | reverse complement strand
AGCATTAGCTACGAACAAACACCTTGAACAAATTTTCTAAATACGTAAGCACTTTTCGCAAATACTCGCCCGCCTACATATAAACCCATTTCCGTATGATTCTCATTTAACTTCATGATGCCTACGTATGTACATATAAACATACATACGTGGTGGGTGATGAGCTAAATTTGCTATTTAGCATGTTCGCATTTCATTAGCACATCATTTCACCAACAATTTATGGCCTCAACAAATTAATATTTGCTTTGTACTGTAAACAAACACACAAACGCGCAAACAAATGAATACATACATATGCATCTGTACAATTACTTTAATATTTCTTCCAGAATAAATGAAACGGTAAGGTGTGTTAAAATTATTGCATACACTCGTACATACACATGTTTGTGCAAAATATACATATAACAGAGAAGAAAAAAACCAAATACGGAACAGACAAAAATAACAGCCAATCACAAAATGTGCGGGTACAGGCAGTCATAAATGAGCAGCTCACAAAACAAGTATGCAATTTAAGTTTTCTAATGAATGGAAAAAATGTATACCATTTAAGGTATAAAGTACTTTGAAAAAGAAATGTCTAATAAACCGCCTTTTTTGTTGGAACAATATCACATCTAGATATCTGCCGCCAGCAGCTGCAGCTGTTGTGAGGAAAGCTCAAGGACAGTACCCTACTTAATGGTAGCAGTACTGAAAGCTGTGGAGAAGACGAACTCGAGCCCCCAAACGATGAAAACGGAGTCGATAACCCACCGCCTGACTATGACGTGGTACGAATAGCAAAGGCGCGCTTGAAAACAACAAATCTGGTGGAGCGTACAAACTGTCAGCTGAGCTATTCAAGTACGGAGGCGAAGAGATGATAAGGTGCATGCATTAACTCTCATGCAGAATATGGTCACATGAATGCATGTCCGACGACTGGAATTGAATTGTGATCTGCCCAATCCACAAGAAAGGCGCCAACTACTGCGGGATCAGCCTTCTAAGCATAGGTTACAAGGTCTT
>NW_016242677.1:0-1017 GCF_001687245.7 Rhagoletis zephyria | reverse complement strand
CACCTAAAACAATGTAAATGTCTCGAATATATACGCTATACTATCTTCGGGCGAAAGAGACATTTGTGTAGGAAATAAAACTGCTAGTGACCATGTCATATACATACAAGTTTATTAAAAAAATTCAATGAAAACGCAAGCATGTACCGATTGACAAAGTAGCAGATGATAGACCATAAAATATATCGATATGTGAACAAGTAAGACCTATTAGCGTAGTGAAGCAAGTATGATAGTATTTTTTTACTGCACCAGCAAGTTGAAGTTTGTAGTTCATTTCAGTATGTGTGTATGTAAAAAGAATGCCAGACAAATTTGCAACATCGTTTTTCTTGACGGAAATTATTTTAATTTATTCCATGTTGAAAAGCTGTGATTTTTTTCCATACTCTATATGTATACGTGTGGGCGTGCAAAATACTAAATTACATGCAATATTTACGCTCAGTATTGTCAGCATCCTACGATAATAGGGGTATTCTCTGAGTCTTGCAAAGCCCTTGCACGGTGCACGGATTGCACGGTTTGCAAAGCTGTCCCATACGAAAACCGGTTTTAACCGTGCAATCCGTGCAATCTGTGCACCATGCAAGGGCTTTGCAAGACTCAGAGAATACTCCTATTGTAAGTTAAGACAAGCTGTTTTGCCAAGCATTAAAAACGAACATTTGCCTAACAGAAGCATTTAAATTTATATTTTTTCTTTTTGGTAGCATCGGCTACAAATAAATTTTGGCGGTTTCCTAAGTGTTTGGCCGAGCTTCTTCTCCATGATGTTGTTACACAATTGGAGGCAGCTATAATTTTACGCCGAGTTCGAATGGCAAATGGTTTTATGAAAGCTTTTTAACGGCAAAAATACACTCGGAGGTTTGCCACTACCTGCCGATGGGCGACCGCTGTCAGAAAAAACATCTTCATCCATATAAGGCTCAGGCCACGAAACAACTGAAGGCATCTGATCAATCACAGCAGTGCTCGTCAAAGTGGTGGTCCGCGGACCGGTGCCGGTCCGTA
>NW_016242676.1:0-1017 GCF_001687245.7 Rhagoletis zephyria | reverse complement strand
GTATATATGTCTGTATATGGACATGGCTTGGAACAAAAATATGCTTCACGGATTTACACCATAATCGACACCAGCTGAACCTTTGTACTGCACCGCCAAACACTGCTGCAAAGGATTTGACTGCGGTTATAGCGTCGTTGTGCTACACGAAGCCGCCAAAACTTTGTCAGGTATTATCGACTTAATAAACAAGAATTATTACCACACACCACCACACACCATGTTGCGGCAGGCAACACGGTATTAAGCCAATGTTATTGTATTTAACTGACAAGAAGAAGCAGAAGCACTTGCAACTTGCCACATGAACTTCAAAACTGTTCAAGGTCGTTACGCCCCAATAAGCAAAGTCAAGGTCCAATGAGAAACCTAACTAAATGGGAACATATATATGTATGTATGTATATCCAATAAAATAAAAAGTTTGAATTTTCGTAACGCAAAAGTTTTCCAAATATGGTATATAAAAATTGCTTAATCGCGAGCCGATTTAATGCTTTAAAATAAATGAGCGCCGTAAGGAAATGAAAATTTAGCAGCCAGCGTCGCGTCTGTAGCAACAATTAAGTCAAATTGATCAAAGAATTTTGAAAATGTCTGCATACAAAAAGACGTAACGAACATCGTCGCTGAAATTCAAAAAGTCGTAACTAACAAAAAATTCAAATTTCAGTTTTTGATTGATATGATGGATTTCATCAAATTACACAACTCCCACATCATTTAATTAAAAAAAAAAATCAAAATTTTTAGTCACAACTTTTTCCATTTCAGTTACAATGTTGTTACGCCTTTTTGCATTTCAGGTGACGATATATATGTATGTACATACATACATACCTTCATTTGGACAATAAATTAATTCAGTATAGCAATTTTCAACTGTTTGATTTAGGTTGGAGACAATGCCTATGAGAAAAGAAATACATATATGTACATATGTTTGTATACACACATTCATATATACATATGTATGTATGCAGTGGCGGATTTATCGTACAGGCAACATAGGCTGAA
>NW_016242675.1:0-1017 GCF_001687245.7 Rhagoletis zephyria | reverse complement strand
ATTTATTCAAAATTGACGCTTGCAACAATTCTTTACCAGGAAATACGTTCATGATAAAATTTTGGCGTGGCGTGGGCGTGGTACCGCCCACTTATGATCACGTATATGTATCTCGCTGACCGTTCTAGCAATTTGTACCAAACTCGGTATGGTTATTGTGCTTGCCACATAAAAGCAAACCGTTGAAAATTGTTGAAATCGTTCTAAAATTGAGGCCGCTTTTCATATAACGGTAAATTTCAGAAATGCTTGAAATTTCAATATTTNTATACACCCCGGCTTATCATGTAGCGGTAGCTTTCGGAAAGGTGGAAAACATATATTTAATACTTGTTCGGCTCCGCCCGAACTTAGACTTTCTTACTTGTTCTTACTTATTTTCTTACTTATATTTTATCTTATTTTGAGTGATAATTTTCGTTGGATTTTCAACGAACAAACCTATTGTCTTCCCAGGGCGTTTTGCTTTAGATAGAAATTTGTGCTCTTTTACTTTAATTTTGACGCATTTCAGTGTTGGTTCTTTTAATTCAAGTTGGCCTTAAGTTTTGGAAATTTAAATAAGTTTTCAGCAAAAAAAGTTTGTTTAAAAAAATCCAGTGAAACAATTTGTTATTTTTTAAGTTTGCGAATAAAACTTCAGTCTAGTAGCCATTTCTAACAGATTCTGGATCGCGTAGTCAATACTGGAAACATATGTATAAACTTGAGTTTTTAGAAAACAAGGCTAATTTTTTTTTACAAAACGGCTAACAAATCGGCTTCCGGCTAAACCGGAATTTCTCCGGCTGTTTGCTATCGCAACCGGCTAAATCTAGCCGGAAAACGGCTAAAATGGCAACACTGGTCGGATGCGAGGTTTTTCTCTATAAAGCACAGGGAAAGTTGTGCTCAGGAACGTGTGGCACGCTGAGTTTCCAGTTCCACTGAAAAAAAACAATAAACCCCCTGCTACACAGTGGTTCATGACTAGCATTTACTGAGCCTGATTTGTGAATTTTTATTTGGTTATATTAA
>NW_016242674.1:0-1017 GCF_001687245.7 Rhagoletis zephyria | reverse complement strand
TACTATTTTTTTATGCTTGGAACCATCTGTATATATGGCCATAGATCCCGGGTTCAGGTCTGCGGCCCTTTCCTACTCGATCCTCCCTGGGATTCTTGTGGAGAATTTGTTGCCTAAACAGAGTAGAGAAGTGATATATCTATTTGTCGTAGATTATCCGGTAGAGTTTCAAGTAATTTTGGGTGTCCGAATCTGAGTTCTCTCCATGGTTGTATATTTGCCGTAGAGTTCCACGGGTGGAAGATTTAATATTACTTCTGGAGATTTGGTGGATGTAGAGGGCAGTGCTCCCTTGATGAGCATGCTAGCCGTCCTCTGCACACGTTCCACCTTGGCTCTGGACAAGGTCTTGTTTGGCGCAGTCCAACGTACGGTGATCCCGGAGTAAAATATTGATCTTATCACGGCTGTGAACATCCAGTATACTGTATAGCGGTTTTATTTTAAATGTTTTGCTTATAGCCGTCTTGCAGACATACAGGGCAGTATTAGCCTTCCTGGAGAGGTCTTCAGTTACACTTACTACAAGCTGAATTTTATTTTAAACACATGGTCACCCTCCTACATGTATTTTAGAAATGAAGAGTTCTTAAAATCATTTCGATTGATACCCATGTTGTTATAGTTCATTTCACTTATTGTATAATTTCAAACACCTCAAAAATATGCTTAGTTTTCAAAGTAAAGGTTTCTTAATACTCCTTCTTTTGATACCCATATTTTAGTATTTCCTATAATTTGTGTATAACTCAGGCACTGCAAATAAGTGTTATGGGTGCACATTTGTTTCAAATAAATTAACATGAAGAAGTTATCAGAAATATACATATATTGTAGTATATGAAAATGATAATTTTTTAGAGCTCTTTTTTTGTGTGTGATAAACCTAAGTTTTATAATTTTTATGTTTCCCTTCAAATTTAAGAATTATGTCATGAGTTCTATGTTTGCTCATAAAATAATACTTTCTTGCTGAGTTATATTGTTCTTTAAATAAATAACACTTATGAAATGAAT
>NW_016242673.1:398-1017 GCF_001687245.7 Rhagoletis zephyria | reverse complement strand
GCTCAGTACAAGGCGACACTTCTCCGGCAGATTCTTCAGGTGTCGGGTCCAGAAAAAGGAACTGCAACATTTCTGGATGCGACATCAGCTGAGTACGCTCGGTACGCCCAGCGACTTGTTGTCTTCCCGCTTGACCTCACTTCAATGAGCTCGGTGGTCAGCTTTGCCGCCCAAATCAGCTCCTTTGTGACTCAGATTGACTATCTGGTAAGTGGAAGCATATAAAAATTACTTTTTTTTCTAACTATTTTAACCATTATCATCAGATCTGCAACGGCGGCGTCATGTTTGTGCCCTTTCGCCTGACACGCGACAAATTCGAGTGTCACATGTCCATCAACTACCTAAGTCACTGTCTGCTCATACTGAAACTTCTGCCTCTCTTGGCACAGCGACCTTCACCCTCTCCTTCTACTTCAGCCAACAACAATAAATCCACTAAATCCCGCATTGTCATCGTCTCCAGCGGCGCCCACCACGCCAGTCTCGGCCTCCGTCTGCACGACCTCCACTCCACCTCGCTCTACTCGGTGTACCACGGCTACGCTCAGTCGAAGCTCTCCCTGGTCATGTTCACCTACTGCCTCGACCGGTGGCTCACTACGGCGAAAAGCACTAC
>NW_016242673.1:0-182 GCF_001687245.7 Rhagoletis zephyria | reverse complement strand
GAGGCAGACACCAGTGGGGCGTACTTTGAAAACTGCTCGACCACTCGCTCCAGTGCACTCTCCTACGATCAGAAGCTGCAGGAGCAGTTGTGGAGTAAGACCTGGCAGGAGCTGCGGCCCTGGCTGACCGCCAATGAGCTGGCACAACTGAGCTTGACAACCAATGCCACCACTAATGCCAC
>NW_016242672.1:0-1017 GCF_001687245.7 Rhagoletis zephyria | reverse complement strand
AAAAAAAAAACTTGATGATAAATACTGAAATTTGGAGAAATCGAAGCATAATAAATTGCCAATCGTGGGTGCAGAAAATATACGAGTACATATATATATAAGTATGTATACAATAAATATTGCTTTTAGAAGGTAAAGTTAGAGTAGCTGGTACCGAGCAGGAAAAGCACGAATACCTTACTTATGCTGGCTTTTCTCAGTCAATTCGCAATACCATTGGCGAAGNGGGAACATTCGTTAAATTTAATTCGGCTAAACATTCTTAAAGTATTTGTTAAAGAAATGGCTGCGCGCCTGGCGGGATAATGGCAATACTTTCAATTTCTTCCTCGTCTCCACAGCTGCGGCAAAGATATTTTGCTGGATATCCTAACTTAATGCCGCGGATTAGCAAGAAGCGGTCAAGCCGATTAAGAGCTTAGTATTGCTTTTGGTCGAATTTTGGGCAGAAGTGACCTGTAGTCAGACAAATGGGATCCGCGGCCTTCCTTCATGAAGCAAATTTCAAATTGGGTTTGCCGGAGGTAAGAGACATGCCCCCCTTCTAGGCAGAATTCACCACGAATACGGATATACTTTTTCTTGCCTGCTCGTCGGCCATGCAGTTTACAAGAACCCGCCGGTACCGAGCGGTTAAGTAGCGCTTCGAGCCTCGGCACTCAATTGGCTAATTTGGACGTTGATTGGCCATATTTAATTAAAATAATGTAAAAAAATATAAAAAATGTAAAATTAATAGATGTAGATAAGTATAAATATTTATGTGTACTATAGTAGTATACGTATTTCTATATGTTTAGTCAACAATGAGTCTCCGATTTGCATTGTAGAAAAATATGAAAATATTGTTACTTTGTTTTTACTTACTCACGGCGCGCTGCAATAGAAAAAGCATAGTCAGAGGAGATAACATGAGCCATAACATGATGTTATTGTGGTCGCCTTGGCGCGTCGCATGGACAGATTGAAGGCGATACGCAACACTTTGCCCAAGGATCAACAATCACGGCTGCATGT
>NW_016242671.1:0-1017 GCF_001687245.7 Rhagoletis zephyria | reverse complement strand
AAAGACGATTATTGTACATAAATATGTGCATATGTACATATATGGATATACATGTCTACAAACTGAGGCACATTCGAAGGAGTAAAGCGCAAAAGAAATCCTCATAAAAATCAAATGTGAATTGCGCTTCGTAAACGTTTCAGTAGAAACAGATTTGCCTTCTGTTTCAAGAGTTTCCACTACGTCACTACGCATTTTATTTGTTTTTGTTTTCCTTTCGTGCATGGGAGTGTACGCAAAAGCATACATAGTACATACATACAACAATATTTTTTTTATGCATTAGAAAGTACACATGTGTGTATGCATGTACATTAGGCATATGACTGTCTTCTAAAATTAAGTATACCTATGTATGATAGGATAAGGAATGATAAGAAACCAATAAAAAAACCGCTTCAATAACTTTCAAGCTTGATTTTCCAAAAATTTAGTTTTCACACATTCATATTTCTGGCATACGGGCGGCGATATATGTATCAATGTGTGTAAATACGTATATGTTTCCATTCCATGTCAACCAAATCTTGATCGCGATTAAAAATTGGTTTCAAAATTTTATTTTATTCCGTTGACTTAGAATTATCCACATACACTACCCTGCAAAACTTTGGACTCACTTGGAAAAATATTTTTGGTCTGTATGGGCGGGTGGCTGCCAAAAAACCATTGTTGCGACCGGTAAACGTTCGTAAACGACTCAAATTGGCAAAAGAACATAAAATAGGTCTATCGAAGAGTGGAAACAGGTGTTATGGACCGATAAGTCCAAATTTGAAATTTTTGGTAGCAAACGGCGAATGTATTGCCGCAGAAAATCTATTGAACGGCACGCACCCCAATGTGTAAAACCAACAGTTAATTTTGGCGGTAGCAATGTGATGCTATAAAACGGTCTGATAACAATAATTAAAATGATAAATACAAAAAAAAAAACAATGTTTCGAATGAGTCGAAACTTTTGGTCCCTATGTACATTAAAAAGAATTTAGAAACCATTTTTTTATCGCAGTTTTA
>NW_016242670.1:0-1017 GCF_001687245.7 Rhagoletis zephyria | reverse complement strand
CGTATGGTGAAAGAACTCGGTACGTATGTATGTAAGTACATATGTACGACTCTTTCGCATGCCCCAGGAGGCACAGGAAAAACCTTATTAATCAATCTGCTTTTAAAAAAAGTGAGATCCACCGGAAAAATTGCGTTAGCTGTTGTTGCGTCATCCGGCATTGCCGCTACGCTTTTGGAAGGAGGCCGAACCGCACACTCTACATTCAAGCTCCCGCTGAAAATCGCCACCGATGATGATAACAGCGTCTGTAGTGTTTCTAAACAGAGCAATACAGGAAAATTGATGCGTGACTGCTCATTAATAGTCTGGGACGAAGCTACCATGTCAAACAAGACGTCTGTGGAAGCACTGGATAGGACAATGCGCGATTTGCGCAACAAAAATTCACCTATGGGTGGATGTACAATTCTGTTCTCAGGAGATTTCCGTCAAATCCTACCAGTTGTGACTCGAGCAACACGAGCTGACGAAATAAATGCTTCCTAAAAAGGTCCAACCTTCGGTCACATGTCAATAAATTAGAGCTTAAAACTAATATGAGGGTTTCGTCATCTTCACGTGAGAACAGGCTATTTCCAGAGATGCTGCTAAAAGTTGGCAATGGAGAATTTACACAAAGTGAGGGAAGGATTAACCTAGAAAACCTTTGTGTTTTGATAGACAACATCCAAGAGTTAGTCAACAATGTCTATCCTGACATTGATAACATAAGTTATAAGACAATATCTTGGTTTAAAGAAAGAGCTATTCTGTCACCAACTAACGAACAAGTAGATAAAGTAAATAACTTGATTCTTTCAAAGGTTAATGCGCCGACGAAAATATACTACTCGGTCGATACTGTTCTCGATTTGGAAGAAGCTGTTCATTTTCCTACAGAATTTCTAAACTCTTTGAACCCGTCTGGACTCCCTCCTCACAAAATGGTGTTGAAAGTAGGTTCTCCTGTTATTTTATTAAGAAAGCTGAATCCACCTAAACTTTGCAATGGCACGCGTTTGCTGGTAAAATCAC
>NW_016242669.1:0-1017 GCF_001687245.7 Rhagoletis zephyria | reverse complement strand
ACTCTCTTAGATGACATTCGTCTTTGTTCCAGCAGATGATGGTCACGTCGTCAGCATAAGCTATCAACTCGCAGTCAGGTTGATGGAAATCGGTGAGCAGCTCATTAAGAATGATGTTCCATAATAAAGGAGATAAAACACCCCCCTGCGGAGTTCCTTTTGTGAGAGCTTTGCTTACAGAGCGACCTTGATAGTCGAATACAATCTGCCTTCCGTTGAGATACGATTGCGTCATTTTGATAAGACTGGCTGGGACGTTTTGAGAATCCAGTTGCTTTATGATGGCTGGCCAGAACGCATTATCAAAAGCACCGCTGATGTCGATTGCGATCACTGCTACTTTTTGTGTTGCTTTCTTTTCAATCACCAAGTCTGTGATGGCCTTCAGTGCAGAAATTGTTGATTTCCCTTTTACAAAACCATGCTGCCGCTCATCCAAAGTCAATGCGTCTTGTAAACGGTTCCTAAGCAGCTTCTCAAAAATTTTTGACAGATGAGATGTGAGAGCGATTGGTCGATAGCTTTTGGTAATGGAGTAGTCACTCTTGTTGGGCTTCGGCAAAATCTGGACTTTAGCTATTTTCCAAGATGACGGAAAGTATCCCATNGCTTTGATCATGCGGTTACTAATCTTGTCTATTCCCGGAGATTTCTTTGGTTTCAAATCCTCAATCATTTGCCAAACTTCCTGTTCCTGAAAACTGACCACCGCGGTGTTAGACGCAACAGGAGAATAATTGCGAAGAAGGACGATTTCTGCACTGTCTGTGCTTGCATCATCATCGGGAAACAGTTTCCCCAGAAGATGCTGCATTTGGAGAGTTTGTTCAGGGCCGTCCAAAGCATCGATGAAAGGGATGTCCTTTGGTGCAGTGGCCAACCGCTTTTCCATCAGCCTGAAAGTGTTCCCATAAGGGTCACTGTTGTTGCTTTGCTCTGCAAACTTTACGAACACCGTTTTCCGTAGTTTGCGGTACGCCCTGATGTACTTGTTTCGGGCTGCATTGTACATCAGCT
>NW_016242668.1:0-1017 GCF_001687245.7 Rhagoletis zephyria | reverse complement strand
ACTCGCGCTCTTTGCGCTCCAACCGGCAACGTACATAGTGGTGTCTACCGAAGGATACGCAAGGTGGCTACTGTCGAAAGGCAAACATATCGGAATAATGAAGCGAGTAAATGAAATTACTTCAGCTAAGCGCAGCAGTGCTAAGTCGTTATTCGTCGAATTGTATTCTGGATGAGTAATCAACTTTTCTACAGCCACATCATGTTGTGTGGGTGCGCAGAGTTCGTGTTCGGCATTTTTACTTTGACAATCCTTACTCACTTGAGTAGCCCATTCACCCAAGCGTACGCCAGTTAACTTACTAATACCAGCTTCCACTTCAAGACAATGCGCAGCGGTGAGCACAAAATGCTCGTGGATAAGCGTACCTCCACAGGGAAAACTGAGTTGACCTCTTGCTGCGGGAAAGAAAAGAGAATGACCAGCTGTTATTGTTGTATTACTGAAATATCAATCTGAAAATTACGATTAGTGTAGACGAGCAATGCCGTCCAGGGATATTCATCGATATCTGTTGTTGTGGTAGCAGTATCATCGGTATTATTTTCTACTAATACTTTTCCGCAGTATGGAGGCATTGGTAAGAATGTACCTTCAGTCATTGAAATATCGGGACAGCAAACCTAGTAAATATTGTGTAAACTTTTAATACATATATACAAGAAAGCTTTCAGCTTTAGTAATCACCATCGGAAATCTATCTGCATCTGCACAAAAACTGGCACGCAAGTATTGCATATCATTCTCGAAAAACTCATTTTTGTGCATTATTTTCATTAAAGATTTGCACTGAATGAGTGATAAGCAAATACCAGCCACTTGATTGGGAGTTTCGCATTTTCTCTCCTCCAGAGCAGCTTCTGGTTAAAGGGTAGATAAAATTTAAACTCATTTCCTAGGCTTAGCCAACATCAACATATTTAGGTACCTGTTGTAGTTGTTCTCACCTCTTCTTCCACTATCTCTATCGTTTTGGGGCAACAAACCTATAAAGAAATTTTGGTTTTAAACACAATC
>NW_016242667.1:856-1017 GCF_001687245.7 Rhagoletis zephyria | reverse complement strand
AAGATTACCCTTTCAGGAGTTTTACCCGTTGTTTCATGCACTGCTGACCTGTATCCCATCAGGATACCCCAACAGGGGTATGCGGACATCCCAATCTTTCTGAGTTTTGTCCACGACCTTCCGCAAATGCTCTTCCAGGGTTCGGTTGAACCGCTCCACCA
>NW_016242667.1:287-726 GCF_001687245.7 Rhagoletis zephyria | reverse complement strand
GGCCATTTGCTAAAGTAGTCCATAACCACAAGGACGTATTTGTTTCCCTGTGCGCTCATAGGAAATGGACCGGCTACATCCATGGCAATCCGCTCGAAAGGTGCACCTGAGTTAACCTGCTTCATCTGGCCATAACTTCTGGATTTCGGCCCTTTAGCTGCAATACACTCCGCGCAGTTAGCAATCCACTCTGCGACCGATTGCCGACAACCAACCCAATAGAACCTCTGCTTAACCTCCTCCAGGGTCTTCGTGATTCCCAGGTGCCCTCCACTAGGACCATTGTGGAATTCCTTGAGTACATCCGGAATTCTTACCCTTGGAACTACTATCATTATTATGGTCAATGCATCATAATTGTTCCTTTCACAGTCGGGAATAGTCTGCAAGATTTCCGCTGCAGGTCCTTTTAATGCCACGAACAGAGCAGCGGATTTAT
>NW_016242667.1:0-74 GCF_001687245.7 Rhagoletis zephyria | reverse complement strand
GTTTTTACCCTGGGAGCGTTCGTCAAAGCGGCTAGACGATTCAACTGCAAGTCTCGGAGTCGACCTTCTAACTC
>NW_016242666.1:0-1017 GCF_001687245.7 Rhagoletis zephyria | reverse complement strand
GATAATCGTAACAATTGGTGTCAGAAGTGGGATTGTTAAAGAAATCCTTAAGGAGAAACTACTGAAAATGGCGAAAATTCGGGATCGAAAGATTGAGGAACTCAAGCAGGAGTAGGAAAAACGAAATTTACCAACCTCAGGAAGAAAATTGGAGTTACTATCACGGCTGCGAGAGGCTATGGAAAAGGAAGGTATCGACGTTGACGAATACGACCTCCATCGTGAGGACGATACGACATCAACGAAGGAAGAACAAAAGGATGAGGCTGCTTATTCGTCGAAGGATGTGCAGCAAACATCTGGGAAGGTTGAAGAACAGCAAAAGGCTCCTAGTTCATCAACAGTTATGGGCATGAACACATTATTAGCCGCCATGTCCCAGATGTGATCACAGCTGTCGTCCCAGCTGGAAGCATATGTCATATCATAGCAGCTAGATGAAATGATTACTCGGAACTTAGAGAGAGACAGGATAAAATCGAGGAGCGGCAAGACAAAATCGAAGAGCTAATTAAGGAGAAAGTTGAGGCTAAGGTAGAAGAATTGGAAGGTAGTCTCCGAGATATGCGGTTAAATCGTCCAGCTACTTCGACGAGCGCACCCAAGGTAAAGACTCCATCCTTTGACGACACAGTTCCTTTCCAGGTCTTTAAGTTCCAGTTAGAAAAAAAGGTTGCAGCAAATCATTGGAGCATGGAGGATAAATCCGCTGCACTATTCGTTGCATTGAAAGGACNCTTTAAGCTCCAGTTCGAAAAAACGGCTGCAGCAAATCATTGGAGCATGGAGGATAAATCCGCTGCACTATTCGTTGCATTGAAAGGACCTGCAGCAGAAATCTTGCAGACTATTCCCGACTGTGAAAGGAACAATTACGATGTGTTGACGAGTGCCGTGGAAAGACGATACGGTAGCGAGCACAGAAGACAGATTTACAAGATGGAGCTGGAGAACCGCTGCCAAAAAGCCAACGAGACTACAGGAATTCGCCTCAGAGATCGAGAGGTTGGCTCACTT
>NW_016242665.1:0-1017 GCF_001687245.7 Rhagoletis zephyria | reverse complement strand
TTAACGTGATACTCAGCTGGATAACCAAAATAAACACAACTGTTGACTGAAACAAACACTCGACTTTAAGAGCGGTTATTGGCGAATGGAGGTAAGTGACGAGGACAACGACAATACAGCTTTGAGCGTTGGAGATGGTCTGTCTNAACACTCGACTTTAAGAGCGGTTATTGGCGAATGGAGGTAAGTGACGAGGACAACGACAATACAGCTTTGAGCGTTGGAGATGGTCTGTCTCAATTAACGGTGATGCCCTTTGGAGTATGCAACGCTCCTGCCACTTTTGAAAGACATATGGACCATATGCAAGGGACTGCATTGGAGAACATTATTGTGTTGGGCAAAAGCTTTGAGGGGCAACTGAAATATCTGGAAGAAGTTTTCCAGAGGATAGCTGGTGCTGGTCTGAAGCTAAGTCCTAAAAAGTGCTTATTGTTCAAGAACGAGGTGAACTACTTAGGACACAAGGTGACAACGGAGGGCGTCTGCACTGCGAAGGAAAAGATAGAAGCAGTAAAGGATTGGCCAAGATCTAGGAACTCACACGAGATACGAAATTTCCTTGAGCTATACACATTATCGCCGGTTTGTTCCGAATATCGCCAGCGTTGCTAATAGCCTTCACGAGTTGGCTATGAAAAATAGAGCCTTCAAGGGGAACAACGAACGGGAGGAGGCTTTCCAAGCTCTGAAGGAATGGCTATGTACTGCACCTATGCTAGCGTACCCGTTTCCAGGTGCAATGTTTATTTAAGATAAGGATGCTAGTGGTTATGCCATAGGAGACGTACTGTCGCAGGTAATTGATGGGCAGAAGGAGCTGGTTGCCTACTATAGCCGGTCAATTGGGAAACCAGAGAGGAACTACTGCGTAATTCGGAGAGAGTTAGCGGAGTGCGTCAAGCATTTCCACAAGTACCTCTATAGGCAACGTTTCCGTGTTTGAACGGATCATTCAGTGCTGAAGCGACTACTGCAGTTTTAAGAATCCAGAAGGACAGCATCCAAGTTACGACT
>NW_016242664.1:0-1017 GCF_001687245.7 Rhagoletis zephyria | reverse complement strand
GTTCAAATTCCAGTGTATTGAACTTCAAGTAGCCGTGCTGCGAGAGGCCAAATTCGTTCCGAGGAATCCTTTTTTTTTATATGTATAAAGGTCCATGCGTTTCTCTAGATTATTCAATTGAAAGAAGTAGGGGCTGATTGGTCTACCTTGCGTACATATATCTACATATCTCTCTCTCACAAATTTTGAAGCCTTCGGTATATAGCACCTGCTTACTGAGCTAGCGTAGATGGGAGGCTTGTAGCGACTTGGCACTCCCACAGACCTGTGCAGTTGCTCACGAATGATGTTAGCTAGTTCGAGCGACTTGAAGAACTTTAAAAACCGCATCGTCCCAAACCGGTGGCATTTTCGCTCTAGTTCTCAAGTTCTTTACNGCGTTAAGCAAAGGATGCCCAAGTTTTTGAGTCTATTAAGATCGACTCCGTGATTGAGTAACCCATCGACGGCTGCTTTCAGGTGGATGTAACCGCTTTTCAATACAACGAAAAAATTAAATGAGTAGG
The DNA here is from genome assembly GCF_001687245.7 of Rhagoletis zephyria. Lineage (NCBI taxonomy): Eukaryota > Metazoa > Arthropoda > Insecta > Diptera > Tephritidae > Rhagoletis > Rhagoletis zephyria. The sequence continues at coordinate 511 of NW_016242664.1, read as the reverse complement.
AGGCGGAGTGTTCGTCCTCAGAGTCTCTTAAGTTGCTGTGTTTTAAGAGGCAAAAGCATTCTTCACTATAAAACACTTTTTCTGAGGAACGTCTCCGAATTCTGGTAAATTGGCTCAAAATTGTCATAAGTCCATACTCCATTTTAGAATCGTCGATAAATCATACTAATATTTCTTACAAATGCGTAAGTGTATGATTGAGCAAATGAGTGAGTAAACAAGTGAGTCAATGATTAAATGAGTGGGCGGGTGAGTAAGTTATTGGGTAAGTAATTGTATAAGTGAATGCGTCAGTCATCGAGTGAGTGAATGATTGGGTAAGTGAGTGAGTAACTGAGTGACTAAGTAACTTCATATGAGAGTGAGTGGAAGAGGATAGAGTGTGTGATTGAGTGAGTGAGTGAGAGATTGATTGCTAGACTGAGTATGTGATTGATCGAGTGAGTGACCTAGAGGGTTAATGAGTGATGGAGTGAATAGGCTAGTGAATGGGAGAGGGTTGAGCGCGTAA
>NW_016242663.1:0-1017 GCF_001687245.7 Rhagoletis zephyria | reverse complement strand
TTTCGCACACGGATAGTTTATGGCGTGAATTTATGTAGTTCAATTAAATCAATAATTTCAATCAAATATTACAACACTCAACACCTGTGTTTAAGGTTTAAGAAATATGAATTTCGAAAATATTATTGAAGAAGGTTGCCACCTATTTGAAAATTAAATTTTCTACACAGATAGTTTATGATCTAGGTTGAAAAATATGATACTTCCTTAACCGCCTTCCTGATCAGAACCAGATTTGGCACAATTACTGAGGAATTCACAACGATTGTCATAGACTGACAATATTTTCGATAAGTCAAGGTGGCATGGCCCCATTTATAAAAATTGTTTTTTGTGACTGTTGTGGTTTTCTGTAGGTACTTTTTATTTTAATATGCATTGTCTTGAAAACAAATAAATTGCAAAGAATAAAACTTCAAGCGCAAAATTTTCAGTTCAAATTTGCATGTAATACAAACATATTGGCTTACATATGTATGTACAAACAAACCAGTAATTACGAGTACATATGTAAACGCATTAACAAACGAGCGCATAATAGAACCACTCGACGGCCGATGAATAGGTGAATGAATGCTGGCTGAATGCAAAGGAGGTCACCAAAAAACAAAAAAAAAAAATAAATCTAAAAAATACAACCCCTGCAAGCAATTGTTAGTAGTTGCCAGTTTTAGTTTATCTATGCGATATTTTTAGCTACCTCACAAGTGCAAAGTAAATTACAGTGGCATAGAATAGGGTATGCAGATAGGGGACTTCTAGGACTTTAAGCGCATTTAGAAGAAAATGGTATTGAAATGAAGCAAACTGTCTAATACGATTTTTAATACAGTAAACCTTCATTAATCCGGACTACCCAGGAATTTAATTTTTTTACTCTGTCACATAATGAACAACTAGCCTAGATTTACTGTACTAAATTTGTTTTTATTCGTGAACATAGTGTGTATTATTTGTTGGTGCGTAAATTTTGTAGAGTTAATCTGATAATGAAATCAGAAAAACAGAGTGAAGTAG
>NW_016242662.1:0-1017 GCF_001687245.7 Rhagoletis zephyria | reverse complement strand
CGGTCCACTGGAAATGCGCCTTCTCATTCATAGACGTTCTCTGATTAAACAGTGGTAAGAAGTCCGTTTGTGTCTTAGCTTAAACAGGGCGTCTCATTTTCCGTTAAAATTTTGCCGCATAAAGCACATTTTTGTATTTCCTTTTTGTCAGAGTGTCCTTGCACCCGGTACTTTGTGCGAATTTTGATACTTTGTTCCCATGCTGCCCGCACAAAATGTTTATCAATAATATTGCCAAACACATAATATTTTCAACAATGTTGAGAAACGCAAAAAGTTTATCAGCATTGTTGCCATGTTAATGACAAATGTTGGCAAATATAATGTTTATCAACAATGTTTCTAGATGCACCTATTTAGTAATTAAACTGTAGGTTAGCTAAAATGACACNTTACGGCCCTGTAAACCGTTTTTTCTAGATAACGTCACTTTCGCAAGATATTTGCATTGTGATTAAAAAAATGCTAAATTTAATAGAGGAAAAAATTTAAAAATTAAAGATTTTTTTAAATTATTTTGATTGGTGTTAAAGCGTATTCTTTTAGAAAAACACTACGCTACCAACGAAGAAAACTTATTGATAAATAAAGTTTTAAATAGTCATATGCAAATGCATAATAATTTCCGCACAAATGTATATATGGATGTCATTAATACATAGTTTATACATGGCGTATGAGTAATACTTTTTGCGTGTCATATTTCATAAAAAATAAATTATTACGCATTTTCATTTGACCATTTACAACATTATTTATCAATAAATTTCCTTCGTTGATAGCTTGATGTTTTTGTTAAGGAATAGGCTTTAACACTAATCAAAAGAATTTACAAGAAATCAATTATTTTAGAATTTTATTCCCTGTTAAAATTTGCATTTTTTTTTTTATTGATAATACAAAGTTAAAATACATATCTTTGGAAAATAACCTGATCTAGAAAAATGGTATACAGGGCCATTATCTAAGAACCAAAATTAAGTTTATGTTGTTCGGCGTTTTTTGTGTAATTTTAAA
>NW_016242661.1:0-1017 GCF_001687245.7 Rhagoletis zephyria | reverse complement strand
TTAATTACAACGCAAAGACGCAGCTGCACGTTGATGCGTCCAAATACGGATTTGGTGCAACACTGGTACAGCTAAATGAAGACAAGTGGCACCCGGTATGTTTTTATAGCAGAAAGACGACGAAACAGGAGGAAGCACTTCATAGTTGCTTTTTAGAGGCACTATCTGTTAGGTTTAACACTTGATTTGGTGACCGATTGTGCGGCATTTAAGCAGACAGCAAGCAAAAACGACGTACCTCGACAAGTCGTGCAGTGGTTGATGTATCTACAGGATTTTACATTCAATATCGAGCACCGTGCAGGCAACAGAATGCGTTATGTAGATAGTCTAAGTCGATACCCCGTCATGGTTATAACGTCGGAAATACAAACGCAGTTTCGGAGTGCACAACAGAAGGATGATCAGTTAGCAGCAGTGACTGAGATTTTAAAACATAATGAGTATGCAGACTATAAATTGAAAAATCAATTAATTTACAAACAGATTGGCGGCCAGGATTTGTTAGCCATACCTAAAAGCATGGAACGAGAGATTATCAAAAACGCGCACAATTTTGGTCATATAGGCTTACAAAAAAAAATGCATGCAGTAAGCCAAAATTATTATATACCGCATTTGGAAAGAAAAGTAAAACAAATCATCTCAAACTGCATAGAGTGCATAATGCACAACCGCAAATTAGGCCGACCAGAAGATTGGTTACATTGTATGGGGATGCGCCGCTTTGCACTCTACACGTAGATCATTTGGGATCGTTGGACGTTACGTCAAAGTGCTACAAATATATATTTTCGATGGTGGATGGTTTTTCCATGTTTACTTGGCTCTACCCAACGAAAACAACAGACGCGCTAGAGGTTCTAAGGCACTTGAGCTCTTGGGTAGCAATCTTTGGTAGTCCGCAGCGAATTGTCAGCGACAGTGCGGCTTTCACCTCGAAATTGTTTAAAGAATTCTGCGAAAACCATACAATTTACCATATTGAGACTACAGCCGGTGTGCCAAGGGGTAACG
>NW_016242660.1:0-1017 GCF_001687245.7 Rhagoletis zephyria | reverse complement strand
ATTGATCTTCTTTTTAGGTAGAAAGGGATGCAAACATTAATTTACTGCCTCCTGTTGATGTTCCACAGAAAAACATGGTTATTTATCAACATAATTCGCCATATAATTTAATTACATAAAATTTAGAGTTCTTACATTATTGCAGAGTATCATCGATAGGAATGTGTGTATGTATATTAGATTGCATCACTCCCCATACAAAAAAAAAAGAAATCGGTACTGTGTTTCCATTGGAATTATAGAATCTATTATATTTTAAGACCTGCACCAAAATATTTCGGAAAAATATTAGGATTTACGTGAGCTGTACCAATTTGAAAATACCTCCAGTTTTGTCGGATCTTAGACTAAAACAGTTTAAGTTTAGGAAACTGCCTAAAAATATAAAAAAAAAATTGTTTCAACGGAATTGTAATAATGAGATTTTCGATGCTGTTGTTTCACTTTTTTCAAAGATTGGTATTAGAAAAACTTGAAAAAGTGGACCAAAACTGTCCCCATTTAGACTTGTGAGGTATTTTCTCTCCCTTTTTATTACTTTGCAAATGAGCTCATTCGAAGTTAATTTAAGATGTGTTGGTATTTGAAAAAAAAAAATAATAATAAAAATGGAACGTGAATGAGTTTTTTTTGCACAGAAATAAAAAGCCAAAATTGAAATAGCTTTGGCCTAGTTATTCAAGTTTTTCTTAACCCGATCTGTGGGAAAAGTTAAAAAACAGCATCAAAAATCCATTATTACGATTCCGTTGAAAATATTTTTAAATCTTTTTATTCAGATTTTCAAGCTCAAGCNTTTATTCATAAAAACTCCTTTTTTGGATGTACATATTTTCAAATCGGGCCAGCGCAAGTAAGTCTTAACATTTTTCCGAAATATTTTGTGGTGGACGTCTTCAAATATAAATGCAATTTGTAATCCCGGCGGAAAAACCGCAACTTTCCTTGGTGATGCAGTCTAATGTATATATGTAAATGAGAAAAGAGTAACAACAAAAAGAAGAACAACAATTATCA
>NW_016242658.1:0-1017 GCF_001687245.7 Rhagoletis zephyria | reverse complement strand
TTCTCCTTTTTCCACTTTCTTTTTTCACCATTTGAAACTTTTACATTTTGCTTAAGGTATCTTTCGAATCCATTCCTCTATAAAATACATCTCACAGGGTCGTAGATCCACTAAATTTTCTGCTGGTTCGAAGTCTGTCATAACTTTTTTTTTGTATTCATCCGTCATATAGGGTCACCATTTTAAATTTTCTAAAACGCACTTCAGATTTGTAACCCCTACCCCAAAAACCCACATATAGAAAGCTTCATAAAAATTTTGTAATTTTTTTTAGTCATCAGCCATATTAAATTTTCCAAATCTGACTTCAGTTTCCTAATCAGCCAGCCCCAAAATCCCCTACAGGCAGTATCTTAAAAATGTAGTAATTAAAAAACCATATTGGGCCCACCATTTTAAATTTTCTACATCTAACTTCAGATTCGTAATCAGCGACCCAACAAACCCATTCCTAAGAACTCTCTTTAAAATCGATCATTGGCTTCAATGGCAGGCAATGGCACACCTGCGAGTGTATTTCTGCCATTAAAAACAGCATTTCATAAAAATATAATCGCCGTTCGGAGTCGGCTTAAAAGCTCGGCCAAACACTGACATATGTGTAAGCGCCAATCTGTTATTATTATTGTGTATTAAAACTATAGTGCTCGATCCGTCAAGTTCCTCGGAGTGCTCCACTTGCCAAACGTGAAGCCAAGGCGCATCAATACAAGGTGGTGTTGATTGATCAGCTGATTGGATATTTTTGTCTCTACACTAGTACAGGAGAATGTCATCCAAGACGAAGCGGCGCAACTTTAGGATGTTAACAAAAGAAAATGATGAAAATNTTCGTTTTGACATCCTCCTGTACCAAAAAGCAATAACAAAATACACGGGACTTTTACTTATATGCAATCAACACCACCTTGTATGGATGCGCCTTGCGTGAAGCTGTAAGCCTGATCATAAAAGAAATGACCGAGAGTGGTGCGAGTGAACCATCAGCCAGTCCATGGAGTTCACCGGTAGTACTTG
>NW_016242657.1:0-1017 GCF_001687245.7 Rhagoletis zephyria | reverse complement strand
ATTTGGGAGCATTTTTTCTTACTATCTGATATTTTGAGTGATAATTTTCACTGGATTTTCGACGAAAAAACCTATTGTCTTCCCAGAAAGTTTTGTTTTACATAGAAATTTGTGCCCTTTTACTTTCATTTTGGCGCATTTCGGTGTTGGTTCTTTTAATTCAACTTGGAAAAAAGTTAACTTAAATTAATCCATATGTGTACAGAGAGCTCGAAAATATCCATTTTGCCTTATCTTAAAACTTAAGGCGTCGGCAACAATGATGTTTTGTAAATACTTGTAACATTTATTCTTGGCACTACTTATATCCAAACACAAACGCGTGTTAAGCAAACAGTGAAAAATTTTGTTATTTTCTAAGCTTGCGAATAAAAATATACACATAAATTTAAGTCATTGATAACAAACATTTTATGAAGCCTTTTACGGCCTTCTTTATAAAAAATATGTATATTCGGTTAAAATAAAAATAAGCGAAATCGGTCCAATTTTTTATAACTCTGCCTGACATGAAAATTTTCTCCGCGTAAAGCTAGTAGCCATTTCTAACAGATTTTGGATCGCTTAGGCAAAAATGGAAACATATATATTTGAATTTTAAGAAAGCAAAATCGGCTAAAANGGCTGTTTGCTATCGCAATCGGCTAAATCTAGCCGGAAAACGACTAAAATGGCAACACTGGCCAGCATTAAGTAATATCACCGATGACAGTTAAGGGCCCTATTATGGTTCACAACTCAACTTAGTTGAGTGGATTTTTATAACAGACTCTCTTTTTTTTTGTGAAAAGTGCAGACAGAGGGTATTGAATATAAGCCCGCGATATACAGATGTGCATATTAAATACAAATTAGTACATATTTCATTGTTCTACAAGCTCTACTTAGGTGGCGTAACCAATTAAAACTAAATTGTGATCAGCGCTACCAAAATATAATATCGGTACTTATACTAAGTGCTCATTTGTGATTTCCGATTTGCGATCTTCGACATTCTCCAGACATAAAAAAAAAAAA
>NW_016242655.1:0-1017 GCF_001687245.7 Rhagoletis zephyria | reverse complement strand
CAACAGCGAAAGTAAAAGTAGCAATGTCAAATTCGGTAAAGTCACGCGACTGTGCGCTCAATGCCATCAAGCGCTACATGGCAAAGAGCATCGATGATGCATTTACGATGGATGCTGAATCCGTGACAAGTTATCTGCAGCTGTTGAATGAGCAATGGGCCCGATTCAGCGCAGCTCAAGATGCAGTGGAAAATTCCTGTGGAGCCGACAACACGGATTTGGAGGAAAACGTACGAATTCAAGCCGAAACTTGGTACTCTACTGCATTGGCGAATTTCAACCGGGTACAAAAGTGTCGTACAGAACCTCCAAGTCAGCATGCGACCACACCAACAACCATATCTGCCTCTATACGTTTACCAAAGATGGAGCTACCATCATTTTCGGGCGATTCCACCGAGTGGGTAGGTTTTTATGACGCGTTCTGCTCGCTGGTTGATACAAACGCCGCATTGTCGGACGGCCAGAAGATGCATTACTTACGCAGCTGTTTAAAGGGTGATGCATTGAAGATCATTAGCGGCTTCAAGATCAGCGACGCTAACTACAAGGAGGCATGGGATTTGTTGAAGTCTCGTTTCAAAATCATGCGAGTCATTGTTGAGGCGCACCTTAAAGCAATGGCTGACATCCGAAAAGCCGCAAGTGATACTGCCAGTGCTATCAAAGGCGTTCTCGACGCATATCAGCAGCATATTCGAGAACTGAAGGCTTTAGGTCGCCCCGTCGAATTCTGGGACGATTGGTTAGTGCACGAGGTGGTAAACAGATTAGCATTTGAGACCAGGAAGCAGTGGGAGCTATCCCTTGTTACTGACGAGCCCCCAAATTTCGATCAATTAGCAACATTTTTGGAGGTGAGGTGCCGATCACTATCGATGCTTTCAGCAGCAGCTGCCCCGCCACAAGGCAGTAAGTCGACTACAGCAAGCAGGTCCACCAAGGTTTTCCACGCACTCGGTAGTGCGGAGTTGTCCCTATTGCAAGGGAGCTCATAAGATTTACTCATGCGATAAA
>NW_016242654.1:0-1017 GCF_001687245.7 Rhagoletis zephyria | reverse complement strand
CCTACCTTGCCTTAAAGTTTGGCACGTTACTTCTGGGACACCCTGTATGTATGTACATATATTTTTACACATACATACATATGTTCATATGCACATGTGTATGTAATGTTGCATAACAATCCAATTAANGAGAGGCAACTATCTGGAAGTATTTTACATAAAAAATTTACTAAGTATTGCCCGGTTTGTAGTTGCAGTTAAAGAAAACACATGAAAAGGCACGATTTTTTTTAAATTCGAAAAAATGTAAATATTTCAAAAACGGTGACACTTTTACCTGAAAATTTTTTGTTTATCAGTGAGCTCACCCCCCACCTACCTTGCCTTAAAGTTTGGCACGTTACTTCTGGGACACCCTGTATGTATGTACATATATTTTTACACATACATACATATGTTCATATGCACATGTGTATGTAATGTTGCATAACAATCCAATTAATTCAATTATTTGTTTTCTTTTGTTTTGTTAACTCCGTCAAATTAACTGATTTTATGAATTAATACATTTATTTGTCCGATTCTTTCCCCATAAGCCGATTAATCGGCATCGGCATCGGTACCTGAAAAAAATTGGAATCTGTCGGACTCTAATAATTTGTAGTATGAAATAGATGGAGGAAAGAATGTTACTCATACGCCATATCGTACATGGCGTATATACTTAAAACATTTTCATACCAAAATTTGAATTTTTGTTCATTCGCAATTCAAACTTAAAATTAAAATATCTCGGGAAAAAAACCTGATCTAGAAAATGTGAAAAATTAGCATTTTGAATAAAAAATTATAAAATTATATCAAGAAAAAAATTACTAATTTTAGTTAAAAGGAAGCAAAATGGCAAAGCTGCCTGTAACATAAACAGATACATATTTATGTACTCATGGGCTCATATATAATCTTGTTTGTATAAGTTGCAATTGCAAATGCACCGTACGGAGAGTTTTAAGGCTAAAATAACCACACCGATTCGCTCATGTTTAGTTATGTAAAATGTATGTGCATAAGTAGATA
>NW_016242652.1:0-1017 GCF_001687245.7 Rhagoletis zephyria | reverse complement strand
CAAACTTGTTAAATTTCTAGAAAAAAAAAATTGAGTGAGCAAGTTGATCCAGGATTTTTTTTGTAGTTCTGAATAAAAAGTTTGAAATTTTTAAGGAATTAAGGAATTTGTTTAGAAGATTGCTCTCTAAGATTGCTAAGTTTTCGTCACCTCGTCTTTGATCGCTAAATTCCGAGCTGGCCAAACCAATGAAGCATTAGAAGCCGATCCTGACGTTGTCTTCATGGCGCCCGTAATGCCAATACACACACACTTCTTTATAGCCTGTTTATCGCAGAAACCGTGGTTTTGATTGTAGTTCTACTCCACCATACTACAGCAAAGTAGTCTAACTGAAACTATGTATATCCAGAATCCATAGCCGGTCTCAGAGCCCAGGTCTTAAAAAGGGTTCTCCGAAATAGTCCAAAAACTTCCAGCACTCGATTAACTTCAGCATGACGTGAGCTTTCCATGTGAGCTTCGAATCTATAGATAGGTTACGCCTTTAACGATGGATGGTTGATAGCCAAAACTTGTTAAAATGTCGCGTACCTATTCGTTTGCCCGCCACCGTATTTTCGTAATGGAAAGTATTAAATTTAATAAAAAAATTCTCTCATATTTCTCCCTTCCCTACAGCTTTTGCAAAGCGAATAAAAAACATTCTTTCAGCTTTTTATTTAAACTTTCGATTGTTGTATGCCCTAATAAACACGCCACAACAACTTGCAACACTTACACAAGTACATACGTATGTACATATATGTATGTAAGCCCTTACACTTCTGAAGTAGGTTACCGCGTTTGTGCGCAGCACGCTCATCAATCACACAAGCACACACTCAAACTTCTGTACCTAAATACATACAGACATAAATAGTATTTTCCAACTAGCGTATGCACGCCACGCAACAACATTTAACTGCGCAACTTTTAACTGCACTTTGCACTTTGCACCTTGAAAAACTTTAGCTGCAGCAAGAAGAGGAAAGCGAAAAAAGTAGAAGTATGCATGCGAACGCAAATAACAACGGC
>NW_016242651.1:293-1017 GCF_001687245.7 Rhagoletis zephyria | reverse complement strand
AAAACATTGTTAAAAAAATGTTAAAGATGGACGACAGTAAATACTATAAGGCATTATCTATACTCGAGGCCATCGGAGAAAATATCGATAAAGCAGATAATTTAGACACTGAACTATCTAAGCTCACAGTGACAAATTTACCTACAAAATGGCGACAACCTGGTCCCAATACAACAGCATTTGGCTTAACGAAGGTCAAACGTACAACAAACAAGAAAGAATGTTCAAAGAAATACCTTTTAAGAAAGTCTCGTTAAAAAAAAAAATGCTCTAAGACAATGTAATGGGTCGATTACGGATTACAACCGAACTTCAGTTGAGTGGCCAGTGGCTGAAATGGTATTACAGATGAAAACTGGCAACTGAAAGCTGGCAACCAAGTTCCTATATTGGCAACTGCATTTTTGTTGTTGCCGCAGAAATTTTGATTGAGATAATATATTTCTTTTTTCAACTGTTTCTTCAGCTAATTTACACTCAAGTCTTAGTTGCTGGTTCTTCAAAGTTTTATTACCTTCAACTGTATAAAACTTTACTATAGTCGCTATTCATAATTTACATTTTCATTTCAGTGGCGTTGCCATTGGCAACCCAACTGCGGTTGCGTTGGCATCCATAATCACCCATAAAGGCGCGTTCATGTTCGGACAACTTTTTAGTTGCTCTCAAAACAAATTTGCCGGAGAGGTTGCTGAAGTACAGTTCACCGTTCAGTTCGACACAT
>NW_016242651.1:0-281 GCF_001687245.7 Rhagoletis zephyria | reverse complement strand
AAAGGAGAACGCGGCAACCCGAATCATCAAGTCGTTCAGACAGAAAATCAAAATCAATTTGATTCGAACAGAGTGTTCAGCACATTTTTGTTGCGCTCTCAGTGAGACAAGTTGGGAAAGGAACGCGTAAAATTACTAACAAAAAGTGTCCGGGCACGAAAGCTGAATCCGCCTTAAATTTAGTATTACTTAAATAAAGGTATTTGCTTAGTAACTAGTCTGAAAATTTAATTTAATTTTTGCTCTCTTCAGTATCAGAAGTAAAGTTGGGAAGTTTAGTC
>NW_016242650.1:0-1017 GCF_001687245.7 Rhagoletis zephyria | reverse complement strand
GAATCTTTGACTATTTTCTCCTTTCGAGTTTTTAACTCACAAAACTTTACTCTCTATAATTGTAGTAACATTGAACCTCAAAATGCATTTTGAAGTTTTCTGGCAGCATTTTCATTCAATTTTCGCGAATAAAATCCTTGAATTTACTAAACGTGGGCTCGACGTGAGTTAATACAAGTGGCGCCCAATTTAAATATGGAACCTTTAAAGCTTTCATATTAGCTCTGATCCAATACTTTTCGTCTGAAATCCTGTAAAAATGTCAAACAGCAAAACTTCCCTCTGAAGTGAGAGTACAAAGTGAGTAACAACGAAACAGTACGGGAACGNGTAAAATCTTGCAACTCATTCTCTACATAACTCTCCAAAAATCGCTCTCATTTACAGGATTTTGGAATACGGGAACATTTTTCCTGTAACTTCCTGTTAGTTCGTGTAAAAACCTGTAAGTTCATGGAGTACTGGAACAGAGCTATTATCAGGAATAATATATTTTTCCATGCCTTTTAAAAATAAAGGTAGAAAAGGAAAATCTGTTAAAAAAGCTAAAAAAAAAGGGAAAATCAAATGTGTTTATATGGAATGAGAGAAACCTAAATCACGGACATTCTTTATCGAATATACTCTATCTCATTAGCAGGAAAAGAGGAAATTTCCATAAAATCCGTTCCCTGATCATAATACAGGACATTATTAGATTTAATTTGTAAAGGCACCAAAAATCCTGCAAAAATATTTTGGTCGGAGTTATCAGTACTAGTGTCATTAAACTTTTGCTTAGAGTTTGAATAACCAGTACTTCCATCCCATCCCCACTTGTATGTCAAATGCATTTCAATAATCAGCTCTAAACCAAATTAGGATGGGACCACCTCTGTGGTACCACATTTCCTTTAAAAAAGAATTATCGAAATCGGTTATGCGGTAACATAAGGACATAAAAAAAAAATATTCTGACGAATAGATAACCTGCCTCTTCACGCACTGTAACGAAAGAACGTTGATAACAAGAAGGGA
>NW_016242649.1:0-1017 GCF_001687245.7 Rhagoletis zephyria | reverse complement strand
TTCAACTCTGTTTGACTAACATCGTTCAAAGTTTCAAGATGCTTATGTATTTAGTTGACAAAGTTGCAGGCCCTCGAGCCAAGTTAGCAGAATGATATATCCTAGGGAATGAATAGTGCAGAAACAAGGCATTGAAAAGGTGAAAAGATAAAACAAGTAATACATAGAAGATGCGAAATTAAACGGAATGACGAAATAGGAACTGCTCACTTAAAAAGTATAAATTTCAAAGTTTACACGAGCCGTCATGGCTTTAATCCGGAAGGCACTAACATAACTGCTACCTGCGTTATAAGCTTCACCAAAGACCCTCTGAACACGTATTTATTCTTCAACTGCAACAAGTTTGCCATAGAACGGAATTATTTGCGAAATGTCCTTAAAGCAGTCCCAAAACCAGAAAATATGGTTGCAAATATTCTACAATAATTTCTATAATAACGAACACACTCAGAAGAGCTCAATAAGAGGGAAAAAAAAATCCACCGAGGCCCACAAACCACGTACAGATTGGTTCTCTTAACTAAACTTAACTAAGCTGTGGGCAAGAATTATTTTTTGTTCGATCTCAGACTGACAGCATGCTAGTTCCTAATTTAATAAAGTCCTTTATAGTTTCGAAGTAATGCTGCCAACAGTGGCGTGCTTCCTTTTGTTTGTTGATAGCAGGCAATTTTACTTTTCCTCATTCTCCGCTAAAGCGATCCCTTTTTCTTCTTTTTCAAGGTTGAGTAAAGGCTCAAATAAAAGATTCAAATGTAATGTGAAATGAGTGAAAACAACTATTCAAATCGCGGTAATGATCCTCGGTATACTAGTCTTTTCAGATGGTCTGAGCAGACTAACACGCGAAAATACACTAGTCTTTTTAGACCGTCTGGGACCGGTTAAGAGATTTTTCTAGGTGTGTGTTTCAAACCGAAGTCGTACCGCATTTTTGCTGAGGTAAACTACCGCTCTCTTCCCCTTCTCGCCCATTAAAACCTGTTTCGGACGATCTGAAGAGACTAGTGTACC
>NW_016242648.1:0-1017 GCF_001687245.7 Rhagoletis zephyria | reverse complement strand
AAGAGTAACAGCACAGTACTGCGCAGCGGCCGCACCGTCGTCGTCGTTGTTGCCTAATGATGAGACTGAATGAGTTGGTGTGAGTAGCAGCAGCACCAGCCCTGGTCGTGACGATAATATGCTGAGGATGTTGAGGATATTTAGGATATCGAGTGATGGCCAAAAAAGGAACACTGAAAGGTGATCAAAATAGAGCTGCTCTTTTACTCTCTCGAGCGAGTGATCAAAAGGAGAGTTGTTGACTGAATTTCGCCGTCCACCAGTTGCCGCGCAGCGCCCTCTGTGGAGCTTAGAGGCTACTGATGTTGGAATGCAGGCATTGCCGGAAAGACTTTCGGAGTACGTGCTTTGTGTGCGCGCTGTACACGTGGCCGATCTCTCCCGCTCTCTCTCTCTCTCTCTCGCCGCAGCAACAGGTGACTATCGATACTGCCAAAACAATCAAACTGAGCACATTTTACAAAAAGTAAAAGTTTGAAAGCTAATTAAAAAAGAGCCGCTAAGTTTTGGGAAAAACGCCAAAATATGGGTATTTTTGTTTTAAAAGACCTTTTCAAAAATGTCCCTTTTATGTTGATCAGTGCTAACTTTTGTTTGATGACTTCTCTGGTCATAATGTACAGCAGCAGAATGAGAGGAAGTTTTTGTACATCAAAGAAGTTGTAGAGAAATTGACACTGCAATGATTTCAGCAGCAAAGTCATTCCAGGTCAATCCTGAACTAGGAGAGATGTGTTTTCGTTTGGCAAAAAGTATAACAAAAACATAAGCACAATCCCTCTTATTTCATTGTTGACAAACCGATCAACGTCATCATCATCATCAGTTTAAACAAAAACTAAAATTAATTTGTTCTTAAACTTAAATTTTTTTTATAAGTTTATTTACTTTTTGTTTAGTTACTTCTGTTTCAACAGTATAAATCGTCAACACATCGTCTGCATTGAGGATAGATCAAAAAGGGGTCTTTTAAAAATGTATATTTTTTTGATAAAAAACTTCATTTTGGTCGTTCCT
>NW_016242647.1:0-1017 GCF_001687245.7 Rhagoletis zephyria | reverse complement strand
CCCCAAAAAGTCTTTGGGGAATTTGTATGCTGCTACAACAACAACAAGCCGTACACCCCCGAGTCGAACGTATTTTTGCAAGGCAGAAAAAAAATTTTTGTCGAACCTAAGAGTGGCTTTTTTGCAGTTTTCGGTGGCACCTAGATTCAGCAATATATATTTTTTTTTATATAGTTCTACTACTCACTTTAATTTACTGACATTAGAGGGATACGTTAGGGTGATAAGAACTGAGCATTGGTGGGTAAAAACTAGAACGTTGTACTTGAGACCAATAAATTTGGGAACAAAAAAAAAATTTTGCCTCGAGGCAAAAAATATATCGTCGCCTGAAATTCAAAAGGACGTAACAACATCGTAAATGAAATGGAAAAAGTCGTGACCAAAAAAAAATTTTTTTTTCATAAAATGATGTGTGGAGTTGTAATTCGATGAAGTCCATCATATAAATCAAAAAGTGAATTTGGCATTTTTTATTAGTTATGACTTTTGCATTTCAACGATGATGTTTGTTACGTCTTTTTGCATTTCAGATGACGATATATATCATACTTTAAGGTCTGATTTTAAAAGTCGAAGATATGACGAAAAATTTAAAAAGGTGACCCCCCCTACGTTCACCCAAAAATAATTTTTGTTTCAAAATTGCTTTGCAAAAATACTTCAGACTCGAAGGCGTAACGTGAACTTTTTTCTTTAAATTTTACCATAAAGGTATTCTTGAAAATCCTTTGCACGGCGCACAGATTGCACGGTAAAATTGAATTTTTGCCCACAAAATAGAAACTTTAACCCAATGTTAAAAAAATTGTTATGTATATACATATATATGTCAATAAATATCACGTCGTAGCAATTGCGTTAATCTGTCTATATTCAACAAATTTGTGCACTTTTCCAAAAATAAACGAATACTTGAATGCACTATAAGCACACAAATGCTCGAATGGCATTCATTTTCATACGTCCATACATACAGTGACGAGCAAAACTGTAACATGATGTAACACTTTTTAT
>NW_016242646.1:0-1017 GCF_001687245.7 Rhagoletis zephyria | reverse complement strand
ATATTATCATCAGTATTATTACTAGCAAAGCTGCTTTCCAGTCAAATCAAAGCGCATCAGCCATCACACCAAGTTCACCACCACTATCACCACCGTCAATTAGAATTATTGACGTAAGGGAACAGCAGCTTCAGCAGGAAAAAGGCGACTACCATTGACAGTCACAGCACTTCTCTTCATCTTAGCATACCTGCACACAGTCAATTGATGCGGCTAGCTAGTGATGCACCTGTGCACCACAACACACAAACTGACACTTTTCCTGATCACTTTTCCTTCTCTTTCTTCAGAAGCCTTTTTCTTCATCTTCTTCTACTTCTTCCAAACATCAGTGAGCACTTTCTTTGTAGCGCTCATACATTGCTCACACCTGCCTGGACAACAATAGAAGACAACAACAGCATCCTTTGCAGCACCTTTTCCTTGTTTGTCTCGCAGCAGCATCATCGCCGTGCTTTTAGCTCATCATCATCAGCAACCTCAACTGCATCAACTAGGTAGAGCCCTTTTCACTAACGACCACCACAACCACAACCATCACAACCATCACAAAGTACAAATCACTTTTTCCTTTTGAATGCACATACACACATACACACCACTGTAACTGAGCACTGTCGCTGTTTTTTTTGGCTGTACAGCACACAGGCACAATTGCTTTTGTTTTCTCGGTGTTTTTGTCTTTTCGTTGCTGTGTACTGCTGCTGAACAACACACACACACACACACACAGGCACTCAGTGTGTCCGGTCAGTCCTGTCCGGTTTTTTTCTAGCTGTTGCTGCTGCTATTGTTGAGGTGATGTGTATGCTTTCACATTTTACATCATTGAATAATACCCAGTTACACAACAGTGGTCAGTCAGTCAGCCAGTCAGTTTGTTAGTTAGTTAGTGTGTGCTGGTGGCTCTCTGGTGATTATCATTTCATCACGTTGTCGTCGTCGTCGTTGTTAGAGTAGCTGAAGCAACGCCAAATAAAAAATATAATTTTTTGCAATAACTTTTACTACTTTATT
>NW_016242644.1:0-1017 GCF_001687245.7 Rhagoletis zephyria | reverse complement strand
TGAAGTTTGTGATGGTGATGCTGCTGGCGGCGCACAGTGGTTAAAAACTGTCATTTAGTGTTCACAATTCATCAGAGCCTGCATTTTTTACTCAGTTTGAAATTATTATTTTTTTTTTCAAAAAAGAGTGAGCCCGATTTTTGAATTTTTGTTTGTTTGTATTAAATATTTTAGTGCAAAAAGCAGAAAGAGTAGCAATTTTGAATAAAAATGCATTCTCCTGTTCCAGCGTATAAATGTTACATGATACAAACTAATTGAAAAGAATTGTAGGGTTTCCTCAAAATGAAAAAAAAATCACAAAAAAAAATTTGGAATGTTATAAAAAAAAATTTCATAAAAATTTAAAAAAAATAATAGATCATTAAATTTTAGTATAACAAAGTGCAATTGCAAGTCGCTAAGAGGTCGCGTTGATTTTTAATAATTTTTTTCGCTAACATTTCGAGCACATCTGCATGCTAAATGGAAAATAAAAGGTTTGTTATATTTAAGGGATTCACAAGACGTGTTAACCGTCGTAAAATCTTAATGTAAAATAATGATGAAAATGGATTCAGGATTTCTACCTACACCGAAATGATTTTAAACTGATAACAATTTTAACCGTTATTACACATAAAAATATGTTAAGCTTAAGATTTTACAACGGTTAACACGTTTTCTGAATCTCCTAATTTTTAAAAATGAACGCGAACTCTTAACCACTTACAACTTGCACTTTATTATACTAAAATTAATTGATCTTTACGAATGCATACCCAACATTTTTATAAGAACCAAAAAAAAAAAGTATTCTGCTGAAAATTTTTTATAACACTTCATTTTATTTTTATTATTTTTTTTTCGTTTCGGGTGAACCCTACAATTGTTTTCATTAAAGACAAAAAATTAAACCAAACTGAGTGAAAAATGAAGGCTATAGTGAATTGTGCACACGAAATGCCAATTCTGAACCACTGCGCGACGATGGTCTACATTAGTTTCGTTTGTTTTTACGACTACCTCTCTCTCTCT
>NW_016242643.1:0-1017 GCF_001687245.7 Rhagoletis zephyria | reverse complement strand
AAATGAATATGTAAATATTAGCAATAAAAATGGCAAGTGCGTGCGTGACCGCTGTGGCGGCAGTGTGTATTCAAATAAAAATTGCATACAATGCTCTATTTTGTATATACATTGACTCAAACAAATGACCAAGTGTTGATTTTTTTTTAACATTCGTAATGTTTCTCGAGTTTAATTTGTTTTGTTATTTTTCTATAACACACACACAGCTTCAAGACTTAAGAAATTTAGGAAAATTCAAAAAATATTAATGAAAATTTCAACTTTTTAATCAGTTTCAACCAGCTAAAAAAACGTGTTGATTTTTGAGATTTTTTTTTTTGTTTGAAGACTGCTTCTGCATTTTTTTTATATAACAAGTGAAATTTACAAAAACTGGCGTAGATTTTTTGATATTTTGTTGCCAAAGGTCTTCCTATATGGAAAAAAGTGCAAAAATCTGTCACCAATAAAAATTCTCAAAAATCGATGGGACTTTTATCTTTACTTTACTTTTATAAATTGTATGAGCTATAAATCTGCATACTCTAAAATGTTCTAAAAATTCAGATAAAAAAGTTGAAATTTTGATGACAATGTTTTGAATTTTCATAAATTTTGTATAAAATTTTAAATTATTATAGGGTTTTGGATAAAGCTTGGACGGTATTTTTATAGAAAAAAAAAAAAAAAGTTTATCTCGAAAAACATTACGAATATGTAAAAAAAAATTAACACGTGGTCATTTGTTTGAGTCACTGTATGTAGATTCATACTAAAATATGTAAGGAAAAATGGTATATCGCTTGAAAAGTGGAGAAGGGAGGCTTAGAGAGCCTGAATATGTGAGGGTAATTCCTTTGAAGGCAGGCTTTTAAGATAGTAGCAACATACATAAGTACATATGTATATAAGCAAGTATATATAAAAGTAAATGATAGAGGGCGCAAATTTGCGTTTAAGAACACAGGGAAAAATAAGAATATACTATATTTATTTGTAACGGGTGATTTTTTTGAGGTTAGGATTTTCATGCAT
>NW_016242641.1:0-1017 GCF_001687245.7 Rhagoletis zephyria | reverse complement strand
CAGTAACTATAGATATACACAGAAATAAACTTAACTAAAAATTAACAAAATGAATTTACATTACATTAAAAAGAAAAAAATAAAAAAGTAAATTTAAAATGTCAGTTTAGACCCAGAAGTATTGCATTATGCAAGACAGCAAACGAACATTCAATACGAATACATTTGTACAAGTCATTATAGTACGAGCACCAAACACGCAAAGGATCACTTTTTTCAAAATTGAGACGACAAAGTGGTAAATGGAAAGGCACGTAGTTTCTGGATGCCCTAGCCGGAACGGCAAAGTTTAGTCGACCTAGCAACACAGAGGAGTCAACCTCGCCGAGAATCAACTTATGCAGGAACATTACCCCGAGCAATATTCTACGATTTTCAAGAGTTGGCAAATCAACTATCTATAAGGTGGAAGATGAATATTTGAGTCCCAATTAAGGGCCCGTAGAGCAAATAACAGAAATTGTTTCTGCACTGACTCAATGCGCTTTATATGAGTAATATAACCTGGACTCCACACACACGAGCAATACTCAAGTATTGGACGGACCAACGAAGTGTAAAGAACCTTGGTGAGATAGGGATCATTAAACTCTTTAGCCCAGCGTTTAACGAAACCAAGAGTACCCATTGCTTTATTTGTAATAGCGGATATATGTGAGTTAAAGCTCAGTTTCGAGTCGAACAGAACACCTAAATCGTTTACCGTAGATATACGCTCCATAGCAGTGCCATTAAGTACATAAGATGATAAATCAGGCTTCACACGGTGAAATGTCATAAACTTACATTTAGAGCAGTTTAAAACTACTGCACTTCTTGTGCACCAACGTTGAAATGCATCCAAATAAACCTGAAGTAGATTTAAACGAGGTAAGTCCGAAGGCAAGTACGAATAACAAATTTTTACATCATCTGCATACATAAGAGCTCAAGAACGAATCAAAATCTGTGGCAAGTCATTTATAAATAGAGTAAAAAGCAGTGGGCCTAAATGACTGCCTTGAGGCACGCCGGAGG
>NW_016242640.1:0-1017 GCF_001687245.7 Rhagoletis zephyria | reverse complement strand
AACCCCAGGAAGGTTTTGCTCCCTCGCATCGCAATGTTTTCTACACAGGATTATGGTAAACATTAGTATTATTTTTCATTATATTCGGTTCTCCTTAGAAAAATTTGGCGCTTCATATTTTGGTGGAAATGTTAACCATCTATAAGCCATTTTTTTCAACAGTGGGTCAAAAAGGCCCGTTCTGGCTCGAGTTGATGGGTTGGAAAAAAAGTAGAACAACCTTGTTTTCAATATGTAATCCGCAAAAAATCGTAAGAACTCCGTAATTTAACATAACGGTTGATAAGATTATAGCAAAAATTTATTGAGAGCCACATAAATTACCCCAATAACTAAACTTTTAAAATTTTTTTATTTCTTCAAATTTAAATAGCATACACGGATCTGTAGAAAACATAGAGATCCGTGTGATTGTGTATGTATATACCTCAGACCATCTTCTGTTCGCCCATCAATCAGCGCCAGACACTCAACATTTTAATTCAAGTAGGAAGTAACAATATTTAAATTTAAAACTAATTCAATAATGAAATAAATAGAATTATAATCTTATCTTATCTTACTAATATCATAAATGTGAAAGCTTGTATGTTTGGATGTTTGGGAAATCATCACGCGGAAACGACTGAACGGATTTGGATGAAATTTTGTCCGCGGATATCCTATGGGCCAGATTGGTTAATAGGCTATTTTTGTAAGAGTTGCCACCTGTTAAAAAAGTTTAATTAAATTAATACGCGGAAACGACTGAACAGATTTGCATGAAAATTTGCACACAGATANCCGCAAAGCCTGTCGGCGTAAACCTCTATCCTGCACGACTTTACAATTCACTTTAAGTTGGTTTTGTCATAGCTAATNATGAAATATTGCACAGGGATAGCTTATGACATAGGTTGGAAAATGAGAATCTTTTTTTAAGAGTTGCCACCTGTTAAAAAAGTTTAATCAAATTAATACGCGGAATTGTCTGAACGGATTTGCATAAAATTTTGCAAGCAGATAGCTTATGACCTA
>NW_016242639.1:0-1017 GCF_001687245.7 Rhagoletis zephyria | reverse complement strand
GGAATATATGTCCATGAACCTTAATTAGCTTTAGCACGCGTAATTTTTTTCCAATTCTATTCAAATAGACAAAAAAAAAGTAAATATTGGGTGCATAAATATTTTGTCTAGCCTTTGGCCGACCTTCTCCTTCAATTTGTGGTGTGCGTGTCACACAAATATAGGCAACTACAAGTAAACACTGGCTGCGAAAGTCAGATGTCTTATTTTGGGAGAAGAATGTTAATGGCAAAAATAAAATCGACGGCTTAGCCTTTCAATAGCTATTTACAAAAAAAATCCAAATGTGGTCAGCTGAGGAATCGAACCTGTGCCATTTCGAGTGTTTGCATGCTCATTCAACCACCCGGCGGCAGCGGCCGCTTTAGACTGTTGATTTGAACAGCTGGAAATTTTCGTAAAATTTTTATATTAGCTACCAAATACTGTTGTTTTCTTATTAAAACAAAACATTTAAAATTTAATTGTCATTCAAATTTATTCTAAGCAGTGACCGAACATAACAGAGTTATTGATGAAAACTCTCATTGAAAAATTCACTATGAAAGTAATGTTCTACAACTAAGTGATACCAAACGATTCGTTCTACGCTAGTGAAAACGCTATTGTCTACCCATTTANACTAAATAAACCACCGGCACTGAACCGAATAAACTACGAGTTTTATAAATTGGTGCCGTTTTGTTTTTTTGCAAGAGGTTCTTTCACTCTTCAAACTCATTTTCCTTAAAAAACAAGTCCAATTTTCTTTACGTAGTAGTTGTTTTTAAATTCCGTAAGGTTATCATACTCACTGACATTGGTAAAAAGTCGGATTTGCAAAGAAAATAAGATATGGTTTTTTATCTTAAGATAACGATATATAGCTTTTTTTAATCGAAGTCATTCTTCCATTTTACTCGTTTTTATTTGAAATATATAAATAATTTTATATGTACTATTGTAAAATTTTCGTATTTGTTACCCCTTTCCGACTTTATTTCTGTTATTTCTTTTTCGGCGTGCAGCCCTATTTCT
>NW_016242638.1:0-1017 GCF_001687245.7 Rhagoletis zephyria | reverse complement strand
GTGTATCATTACCATTGACGACAGAGGCAAAAAGAATCAGTAATTCATCGTGAATTGGGGAAGAGGGCATTATCGGTATTGATCAACCGCACGCTACCGCGCCTATGAAATATACGAAGGTTTTCGAAATACGACTCTAACACAAATTCAGTCGCACCATTCAAATTTGACAATATGAATATACTACNCAGGTAATTTGATCAGTTTTTGTGACAGTTTTTGTGTATTTTCGTACTTACAAAAAAAAAAATATTCTTCTAGCTATTTTATAAAGAAAACTTCCAATCTAATAACGAATTCACCTCAACTCACCACAGCTCATTTCAAATCAAATCATTTATTGCAGTCAGGCGAAATGGTTTAACTAATATGTGTTTGGTAGTCTACGTTGTTGGAATTTTGCCGGAAATGTGTACTAAATTAATTATTTCCACTACACCCGTGTACGAGGTTTTCTGTAGGCTTCTGAAAATCAATTCTAGGCAGTTTTGGCTTTTTTTTAATTACCTACAATCTTGGCCGGTAGTCTACAAATGTAGTCACCAAGTAACAATTTTACACTCACGCAAATCAACATAGTCACGAAAAAGCGAGCCTAATATAGTAAAATTGAAAAAGTAATTGTTTTGTTTAAAATGACGAGAAGATAAATTTTATTCTGGCTACGCCGATGCGTAGAAAACAAATTTTCCAAAATGAGGCATCAAAATAAAAGCGTTGGACTGCAGATGTGCAATAAGGTTTTACTTTTTTGAAAAGAGCTGCCACCTTTTAAAAAATTATATTCAAATTATTTAAAAAAATAAATCAATTATTACAAACTGGATATCAATTGAAATGGTTTTGAAAAGCCTTGTTTTCTAGCTGAACTATAGGAGGGTTGCCACCTTTTTAAAAAATCATGTTAGGTAAGAGAAATATATAGCATCATACGGGTGCCAAACAAAAGGGTTTTCCGAAAGTATTACTTTGAAAATATTTTGAAGAGGGTTGCCACCTTCTTGAAATGTCGAATTT
>NW_016242637.1:0-1017 GCF_001687245.7 Rhagoletis zephyria | reverse complement strand
GGGCCACGCCCTGCCCCCTCCGCCACCCACCCCTAAATCGTTGTACAAATAACTAAACTTTCCCCCCTTGTTTGTGTTCTTTGTATTTTTTGTAGAACGGTGGGAAATGTTGAATGGGATATTGTGTACGAAGACTTGTGGATTGCTCCATGTCTACAATCGTGGATGAAGATGAAAGTGAGGACCCTCCGCCAAGAAAAGTTGTGATAAAGAAACAGGTAGACACCGAAGTAACCTCGGCTTTTAAGGAAGCAATGAAACAATGATCAGAAAGCGTACAAAAATTAACTAGTATTCCTTGCGAACAAGAAAAACAACGCGATTCAACATCACTTTTGTTTGAAAACCTGGCAAAAAAATTTCCAATGCCAATATATCCCAAGAAAATTTGCGCATTATTGAATGCAAAATTTTTGCTTTAGTTTATAAAGAACTAAAAGAGTCAAGTGATTAATTAATTAAAGACGATACTTTTTGTAATAAAAATTGGTTGTCCAAGTACAAATGGATGTATAACATCTAATATTTATTGAATGATTATGTAACATTAACAATTAAAATATAACATCTAATATGTATTGAATTAAATGTACTTACATACAGCCTGCGATAAAACGATAGCACCTTAACATTTTGACCAGTTTAGACTATTTTTTNTTTGTACTTGAACACAAAAGACAAAAGGCAAAACTTAACTTTTTCTAATTTTGTACTAATTTCAAATATATAAAGCCTGCGATAAAACGATAGCACCTTAACATTTTGACCAGTTTAGACTAATTTTTTTTTTGTTTCTTTTTTTAATGTTAAATAATTTTTTATAAAAGTTCTTAGAAGCTATAAAACTGTATACTTAACATTTTTCTAGAAATTCTAATAAAGCTTCGAATTTTCATGAAACTGGAATTTTTATAATTTTCGCACAAAGTTTGAAATTTGGATTAGTATGGCTTCTAAGAACTTTTATAAAAAAACTATTTAATATTAAAAAAAGAAACAAAAGAAAAATAGTCTAAA